>NC_057395.1:81944209-82057977 GCF_019320065.1 Cervus canadensis
TGATTTTGGAGCCCTCCAAAATAATGTCATCTACTGTTTCCCCATCATTTGCCATGAAGTGATGGGACCAGATGCCATGATCTTAGTTTTCTGAATGTTGAGCTTTAAGCCAACATTTTCACTCTCCTCTTTCACTTTCATCAGGAGGCTGTTTAGTTCTTCTTCACTTTCTGCCGTAAGGGTTGTGCCATCTACATTGTTGATATTTCTCCCAGCAATCTTGAATCTAGCTTGTGCTTCATCCAGCCCAGTATTTCTCATGGTGTACTCTGCATAGAAGTTAAATAAGCAGGGTGACAATATATAGCCTTGATGTGCTCCTTTCCTGATTTGGAACCAGTCTGTTGTTCCATGTCTGGTTCTGACTGTTGCTTCTTGACCTGCATACAGATTTCTCAAGAGGCAGGTCAGGTGGTCTGGTATTCCCATCTTTCGGGAATTTTCCACAGTTTATTGTGACCCACACAGTCAAAGGCTTTGGCATAGTCAGTAAAGAAGAAATAGATATTTTTTTCTGGAACTCTCTTGCTTTTTCGATGATCCAGTGGATGTTGGCAATTTGATCTCTGGTTTCTCTGCCTTTTCTAAAACCAGCTTGAAGATCTGGAAGTTCACAGTTCATGTATTGCTCAAGCCTGGCTTGGAGAATTTTGAGCATTATTTTGCTAGTGTATGTGATGAGTGCAATTGTGCAGTAGTTTGAGCATTCTTTGGCCTTGTCTTTCTTTGGGATTTGAATGAAAACTGACCTTTTCCAGTCCTGTGGCCACTGCTGAGTTTTCAAAATTTGCTGGCATATTGATTGCAGCACTTTCACAGCATCATCTTTTAGGATCTGAAATAGCTCAACTGGAATTCCATCACCTCTACTAGCTTTGTTTGCAGTGATGTCTCCTAAGGCCACTTGAGTTCACATTCCAGGATGTCAGGCTCTAGATGAGTGATCATACCATCGTGACTGTCTGGTTCATGAAGATCTTTTTTGTACAGTTCTTCTGTGTTTTCGTGCCACCACTTCTTAATATCTTCTGCTTCTGTTAGGTCCATACCATTTATGTCCTTTACTGAGCCCATCTTTGCATGAAATGTTCTCATAAGCATGTTTTAAGGTTGCTATTGCAGGGAATGGCCACAAGGCGTCAGGACTTTTTCATGCCCAGTTGTGATTACCTTGAAAGTTGAAACTTTCAAGTTTTAACTCAAGACTGTAATTCAATATGGAATGTACCTGAAGAAACACCCAAAAGCTTGTGTGTTCTTTCTGAACTTTCTTATTTATTTATTGTAATAATTTTTTTTTTATTTACTGGCAGTGCCATGTGGCATGTGGGATTTTTAGTTCCCCGACCAAGTGTCGAACCCTCGCCCCCTGCATTTGAAGCACAGAATCTTCACCACTGACTGCAGGGAAGTCCCCCTAAGCATTATTTTTTTTAAAGTAACCTTTATTTCATATTGTAGTAACATTGATATACCATGTGTTGTTGGTGGCAGGTGAACCGAGTGTATTTTCTCTTTTGTTGTTATTCAGTTGCAGAGTCAGGTCTTTTTGTAGGAACGTTCCCTTTTCTACAGGCCCTGTTATACTGATAAGACATCTATTTGTATATACATAAGTGTACATAAATGTAAATATCTAGGTACTTAGATACATAAATGTCCAGATAGAGATATAAATGTCTAGGTACATAGATATACAAATGTCTATATGCATAGACATACATTCTAGGTACATAGATGTATAAATATCTAGGTTCATAGAGACATAAATATCTATATACATAAACATATAAATATATATGTACATATAGACATAACTATCTATGCAAAACAGCAAAAGAGACACAGATGTACAGAACAGACTTTTGGACTCTGTGGGAGAAGGCGAGGGTAGGATGTTTCGAGAGAACAGCATCAAAACATGTATATTATCTAGGGTGAAACAGATCACCAGCCCAGGTTGGATGCATGAGACAAGTGCTCGGGCCTGGTGCACTGGGAAGACCCAGAGGGATCGGGTAGAGAGGGAGGTGGGAGGGGGGATCGGGATGCGGAATACATGTAAATCCATGGCTGATTGATGTCAATGTATGACAAAAACCACTACAATATTGTAAAGTAATTAACTTCCAACTAATAAAAATAAATGGGAAAAAAAGTAATATACATTTTAGGTACATAGATGTATAAATACCTAGGTTCATAGAGACATAAATATCTATATACATAGACATATAAATATATATGTACATATAGACATAACTATCTATGTATATACAGATATAAATATCTTTTATAGACACATATAGACATAGATATGTCTATATACATAGACATGTAAATATCTGTATACACGGAGGATGGTTACACAGTGGACAATGAAGGAGACCACCTTATAGACAAAATAAGTGATACAGATAGTGGCATTTATAAGAGCATACTAGGAGAGAGAAACATAAACATTTTCAAACAAAGAGAACATAGCTAAGCAAGATGCATGTGACTAGTTTTAATCTGAAGGCATTAAACCAACAAGTCCACAGGGGAGTCAGTAGATGATGGCAAAGTCTGGAAGGGCCAGATAGTGAAAACAAGTTAAATGTTTCACCTTTGTTTACAAAGTACACCTTATAAATTTTTGGATTCATACTTGTTACCTCCTTAAGTATGTATCACCTATATATCCTCTTATGCCCACATCCAAACTGTTTCAATTCAAATCAAGCATAACTCCAACTTGTTGCAACTCTCATTAGTCAATTGTTGCAATTTCATGAAAAAGACACATTGTGATTCTTTTGTATAGACCAGTAATGGTTACGATTTCTAATTTTTTTTTTTTAGGGTCCTTAGAGATCATTTAAAACTTCAACACTTCTCCTTGCTTCACCTTGTTCTGATTCAATTGACATTGGAAAAGTTATGGAAAGAGTGTTTAATATAATCTGAACTCACCAGATATCTATTGTTTGGTGTACATAAAGATCTGAGAAGTAGACTTCGATGGATGTAAAAATAAACATTGTGGATATAGAACATAATTAGAAATTGCGAGAGTCATTTGACCAGGAGCAATCACAATGGATCCACTTCATCTCCCACACCCATGAGGACAAGTTCATCTTGGTAATAATATCAGCAACTGAAGAGTTAAAGTTTTATCACTGTGAAAAATGATTATGAAAACAAATCTTTGGAATGTTTTCATAGATAGGATGCAACTTTCCAAGAGGCTTTAAATTTCAGTTGAATGTTTTATTATTTGAAATCTTGAGTGGATTACAGACTCTGTAAGTTTTACAGACTGTTCAAAGTAACATTCTATTCCATCCTGGAGTGAATCCATTATCTTTTGGTTCATGCACTTGTGACACACTTCATCAGCTTAGAGACAATCTGGGTTGGAGAGTGTTCTCAACCAATGTGTGCATACCAGCTGCAGGTCTGACAGGAAACATTCACTCTCATGTTGTTGTAGTTGCTGTTCAGTTGCTAAGTTGTGTCTGACTCTTTGTGACCCCATGGACTGCAGCACGCCAGGAATCCCTGCCCATCACCAACTCCGAAGCTTGCTCAAATTCATGACAGTTGAGTCAGTGATGCCATCCAACCATCTCTTCCTCTGTCATCCCCTTCTCCATTTGCCTTCAGTCTTTCCCAGCATCAGGGTCTTTTCCAGTGGGTCGGCTCTTCACATCAGGGGGCCAAAGGATTGGAGCTTTGGTTTCAGTGTCAGTCCTTCCTATGAATGTTGAGGACTGAGTTTCTTTAGGATTGACTGGTTTGATCTCCTTGCAGACCCAGGGACTCTCAAGAGTCTTCTCTAGCACCACAGTTCAAAAGCATTAGTTCTTCAGTGCTCTGCCTTCTTTGTGGTCCTACTCTCACATCTGTACATGACTACTGCAAAAACCAGTAGCTTTTACTCTCACATATGGGATATCAAATTTGTTTTTACATATTGCCTTCTATATTTAGGCTCTTGGTTCATACTTCATGTACCCATGTAGTGTTGTATTTCAATTCAGTTTGAAACAGAGCTTTATGTGAAGAATGTTTTGCCCACCAGCAGCGTTCTATTCTCACCAGCATCTCTTACCTTGATGTGACATCTTAAAACTCAGAAACTCTTACATGTTGATATGAATATCAATTTCATTTTAGCAGAGTTTAAACAGAGAAGTGATAAAATCAGGGTGCCTATTTTATCAGGTTTCTCCAGGCAGAAAATTGAAGCTTGATGTGGTTCAGTTGCTCAGGCGTGTCCAACTCTTTGCAACCCCATAGGCTGCAGCATGCTGGGCTTCCCTGTCCTTCACCATCTACCAGAGTTTGCTCAAACTCATGTTCATTATGTTGGTGATGCTATCCAACCATCTCGTCCTCTGTCATCCCCTTCTCCTCCTGCCCTCAGTCTTTGAAATTGAAACTGTTAGAAGGCAGAGTTCATACAGCTTATGGACTCCTTGACTCAATTTTTTTTTGCAAGAATTTTCTTATGTATTTTTTCAAGTATGACCTTTCATTCATATAATAGCAAATAACAGAATTAGAAGAAACCAATTTGAAACAATGGATTGTTTCTACCCTGAAAATCTGAACACAAAGGAACCAGTAGGAATCGCAAAGATCTTGGGGCCAAGGTTTTAAGAATATCTTAGGTTGGCAAATACTAACTAGTATGCTTTCCATTTCAACAATTTTTATTCTGATACAGAATATCCTTTTCTAGAAGGCTTCTAGTGTGGCTGCCTCCTGCTGGAAACATGGGAGAAGGAATCAGGTCACTTTCTGTCTGTCTTTACAAGACACTGGACTCAACTCTAAGAAATCTCTGGATCTTCCCTGGATCCTGACCACCACATGGCCAAAGATACTGGTAACAGATTTGTTTTGCCCATTAAAGTGTTTAATGACAAAGATTCTTTTGGTTTCCTGATGTGGGTGACATGTGGGAGCCAGTGATGATTTTTTCTTTAAGAAACTTACATGCTAGTTCCCACATGAGGGTGAGGCCGCTGTCCAATGATGAGAGACCATGCATGTGTGTGACCTGTGCCTCCAAAGAGAGCAAATTTATGCTAGTTTAAACCTGACCAAGTTCTGTCTGCATGGTAGATTTAGACCTCTCTGTCTTGTCTAGGAGTTTCCCTGGTGGCTTAGATGGTAAAGAATCTGCATGCAGTGCAAGAGAACTGGGTTCTTCTCTGGATCAGGAGGATCCCCTGGAGAAGGGAATGGCAACTGAATCCAGTATTCTTGCCTGCAGAATCCCGTGGACAGAGGAGGCTGGAGGGCTACAGTCCATGTGATCACAAACACTCAGACATGTCTGAAGGATGAACACTTTGACTTTTCAATCCTGTCTGCACTGATTACGTTTAGACAAGAGTGCTTGCTTTCTGCAGTGAGAATATTGACACCTGACCATGTTCTGTGTGCACGAGGGCATGGAGACCTGGGTGCGGACTGGGCCTGGCCTCCGTCCTGGAAAACTCCGTGCCTGTGTCTGAATGTCAGTGCTCAGAGGTCTGGGGCCTGGAGCTGAGGTGGGCTTCTCTGGGTAATGTGCCCTCCTCTGAGTTGGGTTCCATGGCCCTCCCAGGGGTCAGTGCTGCAGTAGGGCTCTTAGTCTATCCTCCTGCCAGGCTCCCCTGCCCTGAGGCTCATGGAGACTCCTCAGGTGGGCTACCTGGTAATTATTCCAGTTTTTCAGTGCATTCAGTTTGAGTAGGGAGGCAGGTTCACCTGGCTAATTGATTCCAGGGTACAAGGATCAGGCAAAAATCCAACGGGCAGCAGGTGAGGTTGCTATGTGATCGCCTTCCCATCGGCCGTCCCTGCTTAGCAGACACCAGACCTGCCCCTCGTCTTCTAGCCGCGCGCCTGGTGTATTTTTTCAACACCTCAGTTGGAAAACAAAGAACGGAGCCTGCCAGAACCGAGGTAGTGGGTTCAACATTATCGTGACAGCTGTCAAAACAGTATCAGACAGAACCAAAGGGCAGGAGAGGAGGACTTCTCTGGGACGAGAGAAGCTTCTAGGAACCCAGTCGTTTCCGCCTTTGGAGCCCAGCCATCAGGGACATGGTGTCCTAAGCAAGTCTCATGAGACCCCAGGTGCAGGGTTTGGGGACCGTGTGGGTCTCACCCCATCCACACGGGTCCAGAGACCCCGTGTCTGCTCTTCACCTCTGTGTTTCTTGCCCCTTGGAGATTCCCAACATCTGAATGGAGGGTGTTGCCCTGGTTAACCTGTGGTCTTTCTTCTCTTAATCTTGTGACATTCACATGAGGTCAGGCACCTTTGAATGGGTTGCTGCTCTGTGTTCTACTGGGTGAAATCCTTTGGCGGTGTCATATTAACATCATAGTGTATCACAGACCTAATCTGTAGGGTCGCCACTGTCTGGGGTCTCCTAGATGGATTTTCTGTACTTTAATTTTTATTTTCTATTGGAGTCAGGTCGATTTCCATTGTTTTATTAGTTTTAGCTATACAGTAACTTAATTTGATTTTACATAGAAGTGAATCTATTCTTTTTCCATTTTTTTCCTCATAAAGATTATTACAGTCTCTTTAGTAGAGTTCCCTGTTCTTTTCACTAGGTCCTGTTTGCTTATCAATTTGTTAGATCTTAGTGTGTATATAAATCCTAAACTCTTTACCCCTTCTTTCTTTCTTTTGATACTCATAATTTGATTTTCGCAGGCTGTGAAGTCCATTTTATACATTAGGTCATTGGTATGAATTTATAGATTGTGCCCTAAGTGATGTCTCATGATATTTTTCTTTCTGTCTCTGAGTTCCCTCACCTGGTGTGATGATTTCTTAGCACACCCACGCTGCTGACAGCAGCCCTGTTTCACTCTGTTTTATGGTTGAGTGGTGTTCCAGTTATAGATGTACTGCCTTGTCCTCACTTTTCTTCCACTGGACCTTTTGGTGGATACCATGTTTTGCCTACTGAAATAGTGCTGCCCTGAAAATCAAGGTGCACGTGTCATTTTGAATGGTGATTTTCTGTAGACCATGCTTCCCTGATAGCTCAGTTGATAAAGAATCCACCTGCAATGCAGGAGACCCCAGTTCAATTCCTGGGACAGGAAGATCCACTGGAAAAGGGATGGGCTACCCACTCCAGTATTCTTGGGCTTCCTTTGTGGCTCAGCTGGTAAACAATCTGCCTGCAATGCAGGAGACCTGGGCTTGACCCCTGGGTTGGGAAGATCCCCTGGAGAAGGAAAAGGCTACCCACTCCAGTATTCTGGCCTAGAGAATTTCATGGACCATATAGTCCATTGTGTTGCAAAGTGTTGGACACGACAGAGTGACTTTCACTTCACATTCTCTGGACCTAGGCCCATGAGTGGGACTGCAGGGTCATATGTTACCTCTGTGTCTTGTATTTATTGGAAGCTCCATGCTGTTTTCCATAGTGACTTCACCATTTACATTCCCAAAAAGGTTGTAGGAGGATTTCATTTTCCGTATATTCTTTGCAGATGTTTTATTTTATTTATTTATTTAATCTTTATTCTTTGTACATCATTTTGATGATGGCCACTGTGACCAGCATGAGGTGATACCTTGTTGTAGTTTTGATTGGCATTGATTTAATAATTATTGGTGTGGACTGTCTATCCATGTACTTTTATTATTTTATACTTTGTGAGTACAGTTTATCTCTTGAAACTGGCCTCTTGAAACTTGGCCTTGTTTGGAATTCTTTTCTGATGAAATACCCCAGGATATTTCTTGAGGGCAGATGTCATTTAAAGCCCTGTCAAACTTGTGACTATTTAGAGCCCTTCAGCACCTGTTTTATGGCTTCCCTGCTCACTCAGTGGTAAAAGAATCCACCTGCAATGCAGGAGACTTTCAGGAGACCTGGATTCAATTCCTGGGTTGGGAAGATTCCATGGAGAAGAAAATGCAAACCATTCCAGTATTCTTGCCTGGAGAATCCCATGGGCATCCTTTGTCCTGGCAGGCTACAGTCCATGGGGTTGCAAAGAGTCAGACACGGCTCAGTGACTAAGCCCAGCACACAGTACACTATTAAATTAATTGATGGTGAAGTTTGGTATAGCACAGACATGGGTGCAATTTTTTGTCATGCTCATAGGATGAAGCCAGATGTTAGTAAAATATCTTGTATACCTTCTGGTACTCCAATGTGAAATGCAGATATTTCCAGTTTTATTCATAAGGCTATTCTTATTAATATGGATGCTGTTGGATTAAATAGTTTTGTGGCAGTCCATTGGCCTGAGAATAATAAATAATGACAGTTATCATGAGTCATATTGATGTGGTGGATTGTGTCAAGTATTTAGTTGATGCTTCTATTGCTCCTGGGTTGAATTTATTTATTATGATGGGGATCATGCCTAATATATTTATTTCAAAGCCAAATCAGAGAAGTAATCAATGGAGATAATTATAATGACAATAAATCCTGAGACAATAGTTGATAGGATAATGATAAAGATGATGGGACTTACTAGTACAGAAAGGGTATAAATGAACATTTTTGGGGTACAGTCCCAATAGTTTAAATAGCTGACCTTACTTATAGAATGTGGTGTAAATTGGTAGCACAGAGAACTTTGGATTCTTAGGGGTATGTTCAACTCCTACAATTCTAGATAAGAGGATTTAAATCTCTATTATTTACTCTCTCAAAGTAACTCTAGTCAGACACATTTTATATGCTTGTGGAAGAGTACTTGATAATAGGATGCATACGGATATGTGTCATATGCATAGGGCTTAGTGTTAGGGATAGAAAATATTTGAGAGTAAATGTATTCATTGGTCATATTGTTATCAGGGGTCTAATGCTCAAATTGATAGGAAGGAGACTGTTAATAATAGTGATTTGGTTCAGTTCAGTTGCTCAGTCCTGTCCGACTCTTTGTGACTCCATGGACTGCAGCATTCCAGGCCTCACTGTCCATCACCAATTCTTGGAGTCGACCCACACCCATGTCCATTGAGTCGGTGATGCGATTTCACCATCTCATCCTCTGTCGTCCCCTTCTCCTCCCGCCTTCAATCTGTCCCAACATCAGGGTCTTTTCAAATAAGTCAGCTCTTCGCATCAGGTGGTCAAAGTATTGGAGTTTCAGCTTTAGCATCAGTCCTTCCAATGAACATCCAGGACGGATCTCCTTTAGGATGGACTGGTTGGATCTCCTTGAAGTCCAAGGGACTGTCAAGTGTCTTCTCCAACACCACAGTTCAAAAGCAGCCATTCTTCGGCGCTGAGCTTTCCTTATAGTCCAACTCTCACATGCATACATGACTACTGGAAAAACCATAGCTTTGACTAGACCAACCTTTGTTGACAAAGTAATGTCACTGCTTTTTAATATGCTGTCTAGGTGTGTCATAGTTTTTTTTTTTTTCCCCCCCAAATAGTAAGCATCTTTTAATTTCATGGCTGCAGTCACCATCTGTAGTGATTTTGGAGCCCCCCAAAAGAGCCTGTCACTGTTTCCATTGTTTCCCCATCTATTTGCCATGAAGTGATGGGACCAGATGCCATGATCTTAGTTTTCTGAATGTTGAGTTTTAAGCCAACTTGTTCACTCTCCTCTTTCACTTTCATCAAGAGGCTCTTTAGTTCTACTTCACTTTCTGCCATGTGGGTGGTGTCATCTGCGTATCTGAAGTTATTGTTATTGCTCCTGGCAATCTCGATTCCAGCTTGTGCTTCCTCCAGCGCAGGGTTTCTCATGAGGTACTCTGCATATAAGTTAAATAAGCAGGGTGATAATATACAGCCTTTACGTACTCCATTTCATGTTTGGAACCAATCTCTTGTTCTATGTCCAGTTCTAACTGTTGCTTCCTGACCTGCATATAGATTTCTCAGGAGGCTTGTCAAGTGGTCTGGTATTCCATGTCTTTCAGAATTTTCCATAGTTTATTGTGATCCACACAGTCAAAGGCTTTGGCATAGTCAATAAAACAGAAATAGATGTTTTTCTGGAACTGTCTTTCTTTTTTGATGATCCAGCGGATGTTGGCAATTTGATCTCTGGTTCCTCTGTCTTTTCTAAAACGAGCTTGAACATCTCGACGTTCACAGTTCACATATTGCTGGAGCCTGGCGGACACCCCCCCCCCCCCACACACACACACAAATAAATTCTGTCACTGTTTCCATTGTTTTCCCATCTATTTGCCATGAAGTGATGGGACTGGATGCCACGACCTTAGTTTTCTGATTGTTGAGTTTTAAGTACACTTTTTTCCAAAGAGGGTGTTTGCTTTTACCAGTGCATTCACTTGGCAGAACTCTATTAGCCTTTGCCTTGCTTCATTCTGTACTCCAAGGCCAAATTTGCCTGTTACTCCAGGTGTTTCTTGACTTCCTTCTTTTGCATTCCAGTCTTGCAGGTCTTCATAGAACTGTTCAACTTCAGCTTCTTCAGCAATACTGGTCAGGGCATAGCCTTGGATTACTGTGATATTGAATGGTTTGCCTTGGAAATGAACAGAAATCCTTCTGTCGTTGTTGAGACTGCATCCAAGTACTGCATTTCAGACTCGCTTGTTGACTATGATGGCTACTCCATTTCTTCTGAGGGACTCTTGCCCACAGTAGTAGATATAATGGTTTCAATAATATGTGAAATGTTAATATCAAGATGTTCAAGCTGGTTTTAGAAAAGGCAGAGGAACCAGAGATCAGATTTCCAACATTCACTGGATCATTGAAAAAGCAAGAGAGTTCCAGAAGAAGATCGATTTCTGCTGTATAGACTATGCCAAAGCCTTTGACTGTGGATCACAATAATTTGTGGAAATTTCTTAAAGAGATGGGAAAGGCAGACCACCTGACCTGCCTCTTGAGAAACCTGCATGCAGATCATGAAGCAACTGTTAAAACTGGACATGGAACAACAGACTGGTTCCAAATTTGAAAGAAGTATGTCAAGGCTGTATATTGTCACCCTGCTTATTTAACTTATATGCAGAGTACATCATGAGAAATGCTGGGCTGGAGGAAGCACAAGCTGGAATTAAGATTGCTGTGAGCATTGTCAATAATCTCAGAGATGTGGATGACACCACCCTTGTGGCAGAAAGTGAAGAAGAACTAAAGAGCCTCTTGATGAAGCTGAAAGAGGAGAGTGAAAAAGTTTGCTTAAAGCTCAATATTTAGAGGAGAAGGTAATGGCACCCCACTCCAGTACTCTTCCCTGAAAATCCCATGGTAGGAGGAGCCTGGTAGGCTGCAGTCCATGGGGTCGAGAAGAGTCGGACACGACTGAGCGCCTTCCCTTTCACTTTTCACTTTCATTAATTGCAGAAGGAAATGGCAACCCACTCCAGTGTTCTTGCCTGGAGAATCCCAGGGATGGGGGAGCCTGGTGGGCTTCCGTCTACGGGGTACTCAGTTGCACAGAGTCGGACATGACTGACGCGACATAGCAGTAGCAGCAACATTCAGAAACCTAAGATCATGGCATCTGGTCCCATCACTTCATGGCAAATAGATGGAGAAACAGTGGAAACAGTGGCTGACTTTATTTTCTTGACTCCAAAATCACTGCAGATGGTGATTGCAGCCATGAAATAAAATGACGCTTACTGCATTTAAGAAAAGTTATGACCAACCTAGACAGCATGTTAAAAAGCAGAGACATTACTTTGTCAACAAAGATCCGTCTAGTCAAGGGTATTGTTTTTCCAGTCATCCTGCATGAATGTGAGAGTTGGACTATAAAGAAAGCTGAGTACCGAAGAATTGATGCTTTTTTTTTTTTTTAAACTTATTTATTTATTTTTTCAGTGGGTTTTGTCATACATTGACATGAATCAGCAATAGATTTACACGTATTCCCCATCCAGATCCCCCCTCCCACCTCCCTCTCCACCCAATTCCTCTGGGCCTTCCCAGTGCACCAGGCCCGAGCACTTGTCTCATGCATCTAACCTGGGCTGGTGACCTGTTTCACCATAGATAATATACATGCTGTTCTTTCGCAACATCCCACCCTCACCTTCTCCCACAGAGTTCAAAAGTCTGTTCTGTACTTCTGTGTCTCTTTTTCTGTTTTGCATATAGGGTTATCATTACCATCTTTCTAAATTCCATATATATGCGTTAGTATACTGTATTGGTCTTTATCTTTCTGGCTTACTTCACTCTGTATAATGGGCTCCAGTTTCATCCATCTCATTAGAACTGATTCAAATGAATTCTTTTTAATGGCTGAGTAATATTCCATGGTGTATATGTACCACAGCTTCCTTATCCATTCATCTGCTGATGGGCATCTAGGTTGCTTCCATGTCCTGGCTATTATAAACAGTGCTGCGATGAACATTGGGGTGCACGTGTCTCTTTCAGATCTGGTTTCCTCAGTGTGTATGCCCAGAAGTGGGATTGCTGGGTCATATGGCAGTTCTATTTCCAGTTTTTTAAGAAATCTCCACACTGTTCTCCATAGCGGCTGTACTAGTTTGCATTCCCACCAACAGTGTAAGAGGGTTCCCTTTTCTTCACACCCTCTCCAGCATTTATTGCTTGTAGACTTTTGGATAGCAGCCATCCTGACTGGCGTGTAATGGTACCTCATTGTGGTTTTGATTTGCATTTCTCTGATAATGAGTGATGTTGAGCATCTTTTCATGTGTTTGTTAGCCATCTGTATGTCTTCTTTGGAGAAATGTATGTTTAGTTCTTTGGCCCATTTTTTGATTGGGTCATTTATTTTTCTGGAATTGAGCTGCAGGAGTTGCTTGTATATTTTTGAGATTAATCCTTTGTCTGTTGCTTCATTTGCTATTATTTTCTCCCAATCTGAGGGCTGTCTTTTCACCTTACTTATAGTTTCCTTTCTTGTGCAAAAGCTTTTAAGTTTCATTAGGTCCCATTTGTTTAGTTTTGCTTTTATTTCCAATATTCTGGGAGGTGGGTCATAGAGGATCTTGCTGTGGCTTATGTCGGAGAGTGTTTTGCCTATGTTCTCCTCTAGGAGTTTTATAGTTTCTGGTCTTACATTTAGATCTTTAATCCATTTTGAGTTTATTTTTGTGTATGGTGTTAGAAAGTGTTCTAGTGAACTGTGGTGTTGGAGAAGACTCTTGAGAGTCCCTTGGACTGCATGGAGATTCAACCAATCCATCCTAAACATAATCAGTCCTGAATATTCATTGGAGGGACTGATGTTGAAGCTGAAACTCCAATACTTTGGCCACCTGATGTGGAGAACTTACTCACTTTAAGAGACCCTGATGCTGGGAAAGACTGAATGCAGGAGGAGAAGGGGATGACAGAGGATGAGATGGTTGGATGGCATCACCGACTCAGTGGACATGAATTTGAGTAAACTCCGGGAGTTGGTGATGGACAGGGAGGCCTATTGTGCTGGAGTCCATGGAGCTGCAAAGAGTCGGACACGGCTGAGCGACTGAACTGACTGACTGATGTTTCTATCATATGCTGGAGCAGCAATTGCGTCACATTTGAGTGACTCTGAGGAGATACCCCATGTCCAGGTGCAAAGGAGAAGCCCCAGAAAGATGGTACGAGGGGCACAATCACATTCAGAATCAAACCCCACACCTGCCAGAGACACTCAGAGGCTCAAACGCACCCTGTGCACACCAGGACCTCAGCCACACGGAGACTGAGACAGAACTGTGTCTGGGTGTGTCCTGAGGAGATACGGGTCAGCAGTGGACTGCCGCAGGAACAGGGACTCTGGAGGCAGTAGACCTGGGTATGGCATAAGCCCTCTTGGAGAAGTTCACCGTTAACCCACCACAGAGCCGCCAGGACGTCCACAGGACTGGGGAAACAGACTCTTGGAGGGCACAGCAGAACCTAGTGCACACCAGGACCCAAGAGAAAGGAGCAGTGACCCACAGGAGACTGACCAAGACGTGCCCGTGAGTGTCCTGGAGTCTCTGCTGGAGGCGTGGGTTGATGGCGGCCTGCTGCAGGGCTGGGGGCCCTGACTGTAGCAGGGCCTGCATGGCATCTTTTGAAGGAGGTCGCCGTGATCTTCATCACCTCCACCATAGTTTGGTGTCAGGTCAAAAAACAGAGGGGGAACACAACCTCGCCCTTCAACACAAAATTGGATTTCCATCAGAGGGCAGACAGACTGAAAACCACAATCACAGAAGACTAACCAATCTGATCACATGGACCACAGCCTTGTCTAACTCAATGAAACTATGAACCATGCTGTGTAGAGCCAGTCAAGACGAATGGGTCATGGTGGAGATTTCTGACAAAACATGGGCCACTGGAGAAGGGAATGGCAAACCACTTCAGTATTCTTGCTTTGAGAACCCCATGAGCAGTATGAAAAGGCAAAAAGATAGGACACTGAAAGATAAGCTCCCCAGGTCGGTAGGTACCCAATATGCTCCTGGAGATCAGTGGAGAAATAACTCCAGAAAGAATGAAGAGACAGAGCCAAAGCAAAAGCAACACCCAGTTGTGGATGTGACTGGTGATGGAAGTAAAGTCCGATGCTGTAAAGAGCAATATATCATAGGAACCTGGAATGTTAGGTCCCTGAATCAAGGCAAATTAGAAGTGGTCAAACAGGAGATGGCAAGAGTGAACATTGATATTTCAGGAATCAGTGAAATAAAATGGACTAGAATGGGTGAGTATAATTCAGATGACCATTATGTCTTTTGGGCAAGAATTCCTTAGAAGAAAAGGAGTAGCCCTGATAGTCAACAAAAGAGTCCGATGCAGTACTTGGATGCAATCTCAAAAACGACAGAATGATCTCTGTTCATTTCCAAGGCGAACCATTCAATATCACAGTAGTCCAAGTCTATGCCCAGACCAATAAGGCTGAAGAAGCTGAAATTTAATTTCAGCTTCTGAATTGAATGGTTCTATGAAGACCTACAAGACCTTCTAGGACTAACACCCAAAAAAGGTGTCCTTTTCATTAAAGGGGACTGGGATGCAAAAGTAGGAAATCAAGAAATACCTGGAGTAACAGGCAAATTTGGCCTTGGAGTACAGAATGAAGCAAGACAAACCCTAATAGACTTTAGCCAAAAGAATGCATTCATCATAGCAAACACCCTCTTCCAACAACACAAGAGAAGACTCTACACGTGGACATCAGCAGATGGTCAACACCGAAATCAGGTTGATTATATTCTTTGCAGCCAAAGATGGAGAAGCTCTATACAGTCAGCGAAAAGAAGACTGGGAGCTGACTGTGGCTCAGACCATGAACTCCTTATTGCCAAATTCAGGCTTAAATAGAAGAAAATAAGAAAAACCACTAGACCATTCAGGTATGACCTAAATCAAAACCCTTTTGACTATATAGTGGAAGTGACAAATAGATTCAAGGGATTTTATCTGCCAGAAAGAGTGCCTGAATAACTATGGATGGAGCTTTGTGACATTGAACAGGAGGCAGTGATCAAGACCATCCCCAAGAGAAAGAAATACAAAAAGGCAAAATGGATGTCTGAGGAGGCCTTACAAATAGCTCTGAAAAGAAGAGAAGTGAAAGGCAAAGGAGAAACAGAAAGATATACCCTTTTGAATGCAGAGTTCCAAAGAAGAGCCAGGAGAGATAAGAAAGCTTTTCTCAGTGATGAGTGCAAAGAAATAGAGGAAAACAATAGAATGGGAAAGATTCGAGATCTCTTCAAGAAAATTAGAGGTAAGAAAAGAGAGCATTTCATGCAAAGATGGGCACAATAAAGGACAGGAATGGTAGGGACCTAACAGAAGCAGAAGATATTAAGAAGAGATGGCAAGAATACACAGCAGAGCTGTACAAAAAAGATCTTCCCGACCCAGATAATCACGATGGTGTGATCACTCACCTAGAGCCAGACATGCTGGAATGTGAAATCAAGTGGGCCTTAGGAAGCATCACTATGAACAAAGCTAGTGGAGGTGATGAAATTCCAGTTGAGCTATTTCAAATCTTTAAAGATGATGCTGTGAAAGTGTTGCACTCAATGTTCCAGCCAATTTATAAAACTTAGGAGTGGCCACAAGATTGGAAAAGGTCAGTTTTCATTCCAATCCCAAAGAAAGACAATGCCAAAGAATGCTCAAACTACGGTACAAGTGCACTCATCTCACATCCTGGCAAAGTAATGCTCAAAATTCTCCAAGCCGGGCTTCAACAGAGCATGAACCATGAAATTCCGGATGTTCAAGCTGGATTTAGAAAAGGCTTCACTTCATTTTAGATTATTTTAGGTAATGCTAGTTACTGGCATTGAAAGTGGGATAAGGAAAAACATTTAATAGTTACTAGTTGTCCAGTGATGATAAAGGGATGTTCTACTGGTTGCCCTCCAATTCATGCGAGTGTTAAGAGGTTCACTACTAGAATTCAGAATAGGCACTGGCTGAATGGTCAGAATGTCATGCTTTGTTGTTTGCATGTATGAAGTAATGGCATTAATACTTAGAATAGGATAGAAAAGATTCAGGCTAAAATTCTGCATAGTTTGTCAGGGCTTGATCGTAGGACTGCATATGTGAATAAGAAGTATCATTCTGGCTTGATGTGTGAAGGTGTGTTGAGAGGTTTGCCGGGATGTAGCTATCTGGGTCTCCTAGTAGGTCAGGTGAAAATAGGACTAGTATTTTTAACCCCAGAACTAGTAGCAAGGCACCCAAGATGTCTTTCAATGTATAATATAGATGGAATGGGATCTTGTCTATATCAGCTGAAATGCCTACTGAGTTATTTGATCCTGTTTCATGGAGAGATAGTAAGTGGACTATAGTAAGTGCTGCAATAAATGAGCTTGTAGAGAAGGGGAACCAACCATGTTACTAGTTGGTCATAATTAATTATTACAGAAATTACTTGTGCAAATTTAAATTGTACTGATGAGTAAGGTGATAAAGAAAGAAGAAATACAGTGTGATTAGCCCCTTTTGATCTGATACTAATATAGACATTTTTATTTGATTGACGGAGGTGATTTTTGGCAAAATATCCTCTCATCAGATTCAGTCTACAAGGGGGATGCTGACTTTTGGCTGGTTAAATTTAAATAAGGGGTCAGGCAGTGTATGATAGTGGAAAAGTATCCTTGAATACATTTGAATAGTTGTACTTCGGGTTTTGTGTTACTACTAGTTTTGAGTGCCAAGATGAAGCCTAGAATATTCAGGGCCAGGGCAGTTATTCTGAGGTAGTAAGGTATGGTTATTTGTGGAACTGCTGTTGGGGAATATTGTTGGAGATAATAAAGCCAGCAAAAATACTTCCAACTAGTAGGCATTTAATTGATTAGGAGGGGGTTGTTCTTGTCAATGATAATCAGAGTAGTACATTGAGGCCGTCCTAGTAGCATGAAGAAGAGAGTGAGGATGCTGTAGACGGCTGTGAGTGAGGTGGCGGTTTGTGCAGGGGATCAGGCATTGGTATAAGGCATATTCAGTTTCAATATTTAGGTCTTTAGAGTAGAATCCAGTGAGGAAAGGCATTCCTGTCAATGCTAAGCTGCCAATGATAAGGGCGGTTGTAGTAAAAGTCATAGCTCTAAACAGACCTCCTATTTTCTGAATATCTTGTTCATCATTTAGGTTGTGAACAATCTGGATTACAGAAACAGAATGGCTTTGAAAAAGGCAAAAGCATTTTTTTTGCAGAAAGAGGAATGCTGGGTAGAGTTGGTTGATGCCAATTCTTACTATCATGAGGCCTAATTGGTTGGAGGTGCAGAAAGCAATGATTTATTTTGATATCGTTCTGGGTAATGGCACATATTGCTATAAATGTTGTGATAGACCCTAGGCATAATGTAACTGATGGGGTACATTTATAGCTTTCTGTCAGAGGCTAGAGGTGAATGAGTACGAACATATCTGCTACTACTATTGTGCTTGAGTGGATTAGGGCAGAGACTGATGTGGGCCCTCTATTGCTGAGGGTAATTATGGGTATAGCCCAAATTGGCAAATTTTCCCATTGCAGCTAATACTAAACCTAATATAGGTAAATTTGAATTAAGTTGAGCAAGAGAGTTCCAGAAAAACATCTATTCCTGCTTTATTGACTATACCAAAGCCTTTGACTGTGTGGATCACAATAAACTGTGCAAAATTCTGAAAGAGATGGGAATACCAGACCACCTGACCTGCCTCTTGAGAAACCTGTATGCAGGTCAGGAAGCAACTGTTAGAACTGGATATGGAACAACAGACTGGTTCCAAATAGGAAAAGAGGTATGTCAAGGTTGTATATTTTCAGCCTGCTTATTTAACTTATATGCAGAGTACATCATGAGAAATGCTGGGCTGGAGGAAATACAAACTGAAATCAAGATTACCAGGAGAAATATCAATAACCTCAGATATGCAGATGACACCACCCTTATGGCAGAAAGTGAAGTAGAACTAAAGAGCCTCTTGATGAATGTGAAAGAGGAGAGTGAACAAGTTGGCTTAAAACTCAACATTCAGGAGTCTAAGAGCCCGGCATCTGGTCCTATCCCTTCATGGCAAATAGTTGGGGAAACAGTGGAAACAGGGCTCCAAAATCACTGCAGATGGTGATTGCAGCCATGAAATTAAAAGACGCTTGCTCCTTGGAAGGAAAGTTATGCACAACCAAGACAGCATATTACAAAGCAGAGACATTACTTTGCCAACAAAATTCCGTCTAGTCAAGGCTATGTTTTTTTCAGTAGTCATGTATGGATGTGTGAGTTGGACTATAAAGAAAGCTGAGCGCTGAAGAATTGATCCTTTTGAACTGTGGTGTTGGAGAAGACTCTTGAAGAGTCCCTTGGACTGCAAGGAGATCCAACCAGTCCATCTTAAAGGAGATCAGTCCTGGATGTTCATTGGAAGGACTGATATTGAAGCTGAAACTCCAATCCTTTGGCCACCTGATGCAAAGAGCTGGCTCATTGGAAAAGACCCTGATGCTGGGAGGGATTGGGGGCAGGATGAGAAGGGGATGGCAAAGGATGAGATGGTTGGATGGCATCACCAACTCAATGGACATGAGTTTGGGTAAACTCCGGGAGTTGGTGATGGACAAGGAGGCCTGGTGTGCTGAGGTTCATGGGGTCGCAAAAAGTTGGACATGACTGAGCAGCTGAACTGAGCTGAGCATAAAAACTTGTTGTGTCATGCATTGAAGTTAAGTAAGAATCATGCTGTTCTTTTAATAAAACCTGTATCAGCATAGGGTTTCGAGAAGGCAATGGCACCCCACTCTAGGACTCTTGCCTGGAAAATCCTATGAATGGAGGAGCCTGGTAGACTGTGGTCCATGGGGTCGCGAAGAATCAGACACGACGGAGTGACTTCACTTTCACTTTTCTCTTTCATGCATTGGAGAAGGAAATGGCAACCCACTCCAGTGTTGTTCCCGAAGAATCCCAGGGACGTAGGAGCCTGGTGGTCTGCCGTCTATGGGGTTGCAGAGAGTCGGACACGACTGAAGTGATTTAGCAGCAGCAGCAGCAGCACGGAGTTATACAAAACAGATCCATGCCCCCCTGACCCCCTTTCTCACATCCACGCCCCCGTGCCCTGCATCCCCACATGCACCCAGCGCAAGCCAGCAGTCTGCCTCCTCTTTCCAGTCAGTCTTTGGGCTTCGCTGAGGTGATTCACCTCTGGGGAAGGAAACGGCAACCCACTCCAGGATTCCTGCCTGGAACATCCCATGGACTGAGGGGCCTGGTGGGCTACAGTCCATGGGGTCGCAAAGAGTCGGACACAGCTGAGCGACTGTGGTGTTATACAAAATTGCCTGTGGTGCCGCTGTGTTTGCATCTGCCATCCTCACCATCATCCAGTGAGCAGGAAGGACATAATCCCTGCTCTTTCTCAGCCAGTAATTAATTGGAAGAGATTATTAGTGGTAACAAGAATTAGTATTGTAACAAGGAAAAGGAGTGTTTGAAGAATCAGTTAATGTTGGGGTCTGAGTGAATGGATCATATTGAGAAGTCTATAGTGGATCATATGACAAATAGGGCCACCAGCACACATTATTGAGAAATAATCTGTTTTAGAACTGAATGATAGCTTAAGGGTTTGTATTGTGATTCAGTGCCAGTCTGAGATAATTATCTCTTGGCCTGTATACGTGAATATTATTGTTGGAACTAAGCTAATGGTGAAGGCATATGAGATAATCTTACATATAGAGGGTATGTGGTGGTTTTATAAATGATAGTGTTTGTTATTATGATAGATGATAGAAGTAGTGAGGCTAGAGTGAAAGAGGAAATTTAATTTATTACTTTTATTTGGAGTTGCACCAATTATTTGGTTCTAACACCAATGGATAAAAGTTTGAAAAAGCCATGCTGTTAGTCGTGGGAGTATAGAATCAGCAATTCTTATCTACTTCTGCGGTAAATAAGAAGGTATTGTCTTCTCTTCCTAGATTCACAATCAAGTGTTTTCTTCTAAACTATATATACAGTATAGGGCCCTAGAATGATTTTTGGGTTTAAGGGTAAGAGTAGAAGAGGTAGGATGGTTAAAGAAAAGAGAGCATTTTCTCATGTAAAAGATGGAGAGAGACTGTTTATGTGGTGTGTGTATTTTCCTCACTGTGTTGTAATGACTATATATAAAAAGTATAGGGCAGCAATTACTATATGAATTCCTATTAAAATAATTGCAATGTTTGATCACGAGAAGGATATTGCTACAAATAGCTCTCCAATCAAGTTAATATTTGGGGGTAGAGCTAGGTTTGTTAAACTTGCTGGTAATCATCAGGTTGCTCTCAGTAGGAGGGACATTTGTAGGCTTTAGGCTAGGATTATTGTTTGGCTATGGACCTGGTAAGTTGAATTTGCCAGGCAGAACAAAACAGAGGATGTAAGACTATGGGCAATTATTAGGGCTGTGGCTACTATACCACTTCAAGGTGTGCGGGTAAGGATGGCAAAGTGCTATGTGGCTGACAGAAGAGTATGCAGTGATTGATTTTAGGTCTGTCTGGCATAAGCAAATTGAGCTGGTTATAATTATGCCTCATAAGGACAATAGAATGAGTGGATACCCTATGAAGTCTGTTAGTGGGTTTCAAATTATTGTAATTCGTAATTTGTAGTATACCATAGCATCCAAAGTTTAGTAGTGCTGGCAGCATAGCCAGAACTATGAAGCCTGCAATAGGGGCCTCTTCATGTGCGTTAGGTAGTCAAAGGTGGAGGCCATAAGATTGTAATTTTACTATAAAGGCAATTATGCATACTAACCATATGAAACCATTGGATCAAGAGTTGGATACTGATTGGGCTCAGCATTAGAATATTGAAAGGTCCTGCTGTATTTTGAATGTAGACAAGTATTCCTAAGAGGGGGAGAGAACTTACTAGGGTATAAAATAAATAGAGACCTGCATTAAGGTGTTCTGCTTGATTTCCTCTTTGGGTAATGATAATGAGTGTTGAAACTAGTGTTGCTCCAAATAGAATATATAAAAGAATTAATTTTATGGCAGTAAATGTTATAATGAAAGTAATTATAGTATGACTAGCAGTGATAATATTTTTTTTCTGGTAGAGATTCTTTTAATAAGTGGTGTTGACGGTTAGTATAAAGGATCTTAACCGTGTAGTTAAAATCAGTGGTGGTGTCCTTAGGGAGTGGGAGAAAACTAATGAGAAACTGAGGCTGTTATCATTGATTAAGGAGGAGTAGGCTTGTGAGTCTATTTAGTAGGCTATGCGTGGTGGTGTTAATTTAGATTGAACTGGTGATCAGGTTACTGGTATTGTTGCTGACCAAAATCTTGGCCTTCTCTGCCTGCTGAAGCTGAATAAAAGCAGATAGAGACTGAGTCTGGAGGAAATAGAAAGTTGGCTTCAATTCTCAGCCAGCAGAGAGGGGAACAAGCAGGCTGATGCCTCAAGACCTGTGCCTGCCCCCCTTGAGGAGTCTAGGGGCTCATAGAAGGAAGGGCTCACATTCAGGAGGCAGTATGATAAACAAAGGGGATGGGACTTTGATTTCTTCCTCTTGCATTTATTCACAGTCGCATCAGTTCAGTTCAGTTGCTCAGTCATGTCTGACTGATGATGGGAAAGACTGAAGACGGGAGGAGAAGGGGACGACAGAGGATGAGATGGTCGCATGGCCTCACCAACTCAATGGACATGGGTTTGAGTAAACTCCGGGAGTTGGTGATGGACAGGGAGGCCTGGTGTGCTGCAGTCCGTGGGGTCGCGAAGAGTCAGACACGAATGAGCGACTGAACTGAACTGAAACCACTCCAGTAGATTCTTCTAAGTGTGTAGCCCAGAGCGTTCTGCCTGAGGGAGCTGAGATCACACAGGTAAAACGTGTAACAGCTCACAGGGTGCTCAGGACTGTGGAACTGAGAGCCCTTTCTGGGCAGCCACGACCCTGAGCAGCGATGAGAGCCTCGCCCCCTCGTGGTCCCTGGGAGAAGGAAGCTGATCGGCCTGCTGGCCGGTCCGAGCCACTGCTGGGAGGTCCCTGTCTACCCTGACCACTGGAGCAGCCCAGGGGGCCCACCCTCTCGGGCCCCACCAAGCCCCTGCCCCACACCCATGTGGAGAGTCCTTCCAGGCTACCATGATGGGAATCTGTGGTGGGAACTCAGCAGAAAGGGTGTGAGGGCAGCCGGGACCTTCCTTCACCGAGGACGTGAGATCGCCAGGTACACTGAGGTCACGCAGGTGGCGGGGAGGCCGTTTCAGATGGTGGTCTGTGCTGAGAAGGACACAGGACTTGGGGAGGCAGGGCCTGACAGGCGGCGAGTCCAGAGAGGCGCCTTCGTGGAGGAGGGGGGATGCTCAGACTGAACTGCATCTGGGTCTGGAGCTCCATTGGGCCAGCCGGTGGGTGAGGAGCGCAAGGCCGGGGCTCAGTCACAGAAGCGGTGTATCTGTCCTCAGGTAGAGTTTCTGCTCCCCAAGTCCTGGGGTTATTGTCTGTCTCCTCACGGCTGTCCCATGCCTGGAACACGACCTGGCCAGAGGTAGGTGCTAAGCAAATATCTGTGAATGAGTGGACGGTCAGAGTGTGGAGATGCACAGGACAGGCGGCGTCAGGCTGCACAGTGGGGATTAAGTAGATTAGGAGGCCGAGCTGGGAGAGAGGCATACAGGGTTTCTGAGTCCGGACTCCCAGCCCCCTTGGGCTCAGCTCCACCCAAGCCCATCTGTTCCCCAGACACTCTGCTTTCTATGGTACATTCCCTCTGGCCTTCACTCACCTGCGTATCCTGCCCTGCATGACTTAAAAGCAGCTCCAAGTCTGCTCCTCCCACCTGTGCTTGAAGCCTCTTTATGCTTAAGCTGGGGGATCCTAAGAGCGCCCCCTGAGATGGGGCCCCTTCCCTGCCCGGGGACGGGTGCTCCTTGTCTGTGCCGTGGGCTCTGCTCTCTGCAGTTGTCTGCCTGTTCGGGTCTCTGCCTGACCCAGGACCGGGAGCGTTCATGGGTCGGTGTGTCCCCGCTGATTCTAGGAATCTGCCAGGCTGAGTCCTGCTGGCCTGCATCGCGACACTGCCATTTACTGGTGACTCGGGCCCCACCCTGGAGCACCGCTGACAAGGTGCCCACTGGTCTCAGCTGGGCCTCGCTGTTTGGCCGGGAGCCAGATGGTCAGTACTGCTGGTGCCTGTGGGCATGGCTGCCATCACAAGCCTTCTCCTTGGGGCTCAGCGGCTGAGCTGTCAGGGCGTGTGCAGAACACGCTGCAGACCGGCACAGGGGGTCAGCGCTGGGCCCCAGCTGGAGAGCGGAGGCTCCCACGTTGGACCTGCCCTCCATGAGGACACTTTCCAGCCTCCTGGGCTCTGTTTTGTCCGACCTTTGAGGAATGGGCAGAGCTGCTGCGCTCATCCTGGCCCACCTGCTCCAGAGCTGCCCTCACAGACCTCCCCTGCATTGGGGTCTGACCAGTACATTCCTGGTCCCAGCACCAAGCCAGGGCGTCCCAGGGCCCCTCAGTTAAGGGGTCAGGGGAAGCAGAACCGCTTTGTTTTGAGCTGGAAGGGGAGTCGTGTGGGTAGAGTTCTCATTTCCTCCAGCGACACTTGTGGCTTACGGCACCCAGGGCTCCCATCCAGCCTGTGGGCCACCGTGGGACCCCGTCTCCTGTCGGCCCCTCTTCTGACTGGTTGGTCCATGTTCTGACTGCTCGGGACTTGGTGCTCCTGGGTTGAGTGTCTATTGTAATTGGCTAGGGTCTGTTCTTTTTTTTTTTTTATCCGTATTTTTTTTTTTTTGAAGTATAGCTGGTTTACAATCTCTTAATTTCTGCTCATAGCTCAGAGATACACTTATACACACATATACATTCTTTTTAAAAGTATTCTTTTATAGTTTATCATTGGATACTGAATATTTTTCTCTGCTATGCAGCAAGGCCTTCTTTAACCATTCTACTTACAAAAGCTACATCTGCTGACCCCAGCCTCCCACTCTGGCCCTCCACCGCCTCTTCCTCGGAGAGCGCCAGTCTGTCCCCTCTGTCCCCGAGTCCATTTCTCTTTCATGTGTGTGTGCTCAGGTGTTCAGTTGTGTCTGACTCTTTGTGACCACATGGACTGTAGCCCACCAGGCTCTTCTGTCCATGGGACTCTCCAGGCAAGAATTCATTGCTGGGTCAGTGCAGGAAAAAAAAATAAAACAAAAAAAAAAAAAAAGAAAGGGGAAGGTGACTAAGCTGTTTTGTCCTAAGGAGAATGTTTACTAAAGGAGACTCGTGCTTGCCTCACACAATGACTTCCGTCCCTGGGAGCAGCGTGCTGTTCCGCTTGAAGAGGGACAAAGGACTCATGAGAGACAGCACGTAGGAATCCTCCCGTCAAACATTCCCTGAAAACACTGTCCCCAGGGGTGCACCTCAGGCTGGTTGACCCTACGAGTCAATTGGACAAACGAGGACTGAGGTGGAACACACAATCCATTCCCCTTTCCTCCAGAGCCAACCAGCTCAAAGAGAGACCATGGGAACTAGATGCGCAGGTCAGGATAACTCAGTGTTTCCTACGAGAAGCTGGAAGCTTGCGACAGCTGCTCATGGAAATGAATTCCACGTTGGTTTTGGCAGTGAGGTAAGCTCCAAGGTAGCTTCCAGAAAGAAAACAAGATGAAAAAAGAGATTTGTGAGGGCACGTGTTGAGAAGACCTTTGCACACAAGGCTCACACAGCTCTGGGCAAGCTCCACCCCTTGCTGTGAATACTAATCAGCTGCAGGTGGACATTTCCTGCATGGGATCCCCCAGCACAACCTGAAACATGCATTTCTCTACCCCTTCCTCATCACCCTGTTCAAACCCAAGCCTGGGTAGTACTCCTAGTGAGGTGACCCTGAGTCCTAGACTTGAAACGAGACAGCTCCTTGTGGAGCAAGTGCAAGTGTATTCATGGCATTCTCACAGCCTGAAGACAAGGGTTTCAGAGTGGGGACCAGAAAATGGAGGCGAGTTCCGGGAACACTGCGACAAGGAGGCAGGATGGAAAGGCTTCTGTCGGCTGGCCCAGAATTCAATGGGCTTCAAGGTGAATTAAGACCACATTGCAGGACCAACGAGCAATGATTCTCACTTCCACAGACACTTAAACACAACCTAGATGTCATGGAGGGAGTTTAGGCAAGATATGAAAAGCTAGATAATGGTGAAACCTGAGAGAGAACAGAATGAATGCCTGAGGATTCTGGCTGTGGGGCAAGGTTTGGAGCAGATGCACTCTGCCTGCTGTGTGACCCATCAGAGTTGACATAGAGGTGACGGTGGCAGGAGAGGTTGGAGGCCTCTTGAGGGCATTACTAATGCCTCATTTCTCCCAGCAAATCAACTGAATTGCTCCCCATCCTCCGCTACACTTGCCAGAATGGAGCTTTGTGATGTCAAAGCTCACCCAGGGCCACCATTGGCTGGGGAAGAGACTTGCTGACCCCATAAAGCATGAGGGTGAGGCTCCATGGGGACGGGTATATATAGGGGTGCTCAGGGGCTCTGAGCAGACCACTGTGAGTCCTCCAAATGACTGAGGTGACTGGGAAGCCACAAGGCTCCAGAGTAGTTATGGTACACCCACCTCCTGTTACCCAGGGGAAGATGAAGACCTCCTATTAATTGAGGTCCAGAAAGAAATGTCAAGGTCAACTGAACCCAGCCAAACTCCTCTTGCCCATCGACCCCACGCCAAAAGACATGTGCCCCTATACTTGCCTCACACATTACCCTTCTCTGCGAACAGCCCTTCTCCTGAATCCATCGTTCCCACCTGTCTTCACACTCTTCCCTAAACCAGTGCCATTCTTGCTGCCTGTCTTGTTTCTCCAGGTGGCCAGGTTAACCATAAGTGTGAACAATCCCATTCTTGCAAAGCTGCCCAAGAAAACTTCTCTGAAATCTCCCACCACAAAAAAGCATAAGAAAATCAGATGCTCAACGCTCTGTAGACAGAGTTCCCTGTTGAATGAACAGCTGAATCAGAAGGAACCAGAGGCGGTCCCAGAGACCATGGAGACCCCTGCCATTCCAGGAAATCAGAACGAGCCAGAGGAGGTCCCAGACACCATGGACTCCCCTGCCATTGCAGCTAATCAGAATGAATCAGAGGAGGTACCAGAGACCATGGAGACACCTGCATTGCCAGCTGATCAGAATGAACACCAGGAGGACAGTGAGACCATGCAGAACCCTACCATTCCAGCTGGACCAGTGGACAGCCAGTGAATTCGGGGCATGTCTAGAAACCTCAGAAATGCTTGGGGGTCTGGCCACTGAGTACTGGCCAAAAGTACAGATGCTGAATATTATAGCAACTGCATACACTAATAAAGAAAATAAAGTAAAATCTAGCTGATGTCAAATTATATTTGTCTCTGAGTTCTCTGATAGTGGGGGGCAGAGAGGGCAGGGAAGGGATAAGTGTGTGAGGAGGGAGGGAGATGGCTTCTGTGGAGCTGGAGATGGGACGAGAAGGTCCAGGTTGCCAGAAAGTAGGGGGAAGAACTGTGTCCAGACTGAGCTTCAAAGACACACTTCCCATGGGAGAAGAGGAAGAGGACTTGGAGTTTGTCTTTGTGAGTGCAGTGATGGACACTTAGCTGGGGAGCTGTGTCGTGTGGGGGGGGGGGGGGCAGTGCTATTTGTTCAAAAGGAATAAAAAGGAGCTTCGCCATCAAGAGAATGGAATATTGACATTTGCCGCAACATGCAAGGGAGAATATTGACTAAAATAACTCAGAGATTGACAAATAATGTATGATATCACTTATAGAATGTAAACATACCACAAAGTAGAGAATATGATAATAATGGAGGTGCACAAATATAGAGAAGCATCTACTGTTTACCAGCGGGGAGGGTAAGAGGGTGGAGCAATACAGACGTGGGGGTGTGGGAGGCATGCAATGATAGTTAGGTGGAAGATGAGCTCATGGATGTATTGTACAACATGGGGAATAGAGCCAGGACTTTGTCATAACTATACATGGAAAGCAAGCTTTAACAGTTGTATAATCAGAAAGAAAAGGAAAGAAATAGGGGGGAGGAAGGAGGGAAGAAAGGAAGGAAAAGAAGGGCTTTTTGGAGGTCAAAAAGTCAATACTGATTAGGCACTTTTTATAAAAGGATTATATTTTATTTTATTTAAATTATTTCAATTGGTGTGTATTTACTTTACAATACTATGTTGGTTTTTGGCATAAATTGACATGAATCAGCCATGGGAGTACATGTATTCCCCATCCTGATTCCCCCTCACATCTTACTCCCAATCCAATTCCTCTGGGTCAGCCCAGTGAACCGGTCCTGGGCACCCTGTTTTATGCATGGAACATGGACTAGATATCCCTTTCACATATGATAATATACAGGTTTCAATGCTCTTTTCTCAGATCATCCCACCCTGTCCAACTCGCACAGAGTCCAAAACACTGTTCTGTAAATCTGTGTCTCTTTTGCTGTCTCCCATATAGGGTTATCATCTCCATCTTCTAAATTCAATATATATGCCCTAGTATAGTGTATTGGTGTTTCTTTTTCTGACTTACTTTGCTCTGTATAATAGGCTCCAGTTTCATTCAGCTCATTAGAATGGATTCACATGTGTTCTTCTTAATGGCTGAGCAATATTCCATTGTGTGGAGGTAGCACAGCTTTCTTACCCATTTGTCTGCTGATGGACTTCTAGGTTGCTTCCATGCCCTGCTTATTGTAAACAGTGCTGTGATGAATATTGGGACACACGAGTCTTTTTCACTTCTGGGTGAGTCAGGATTTGAATGAGGAGAAACCATGATGACTATTAGCCTGTTAGTGGTAAACCCTGCACATGAGTTTGGTGGAAGCAGTAGGGCCAAAGTTGGAGATGGTTGTTTCAAACCGGCTGACAGTGCTCAGATGGACATGTGTGGTGCTGTCCTGCTGGGGACATCTCTGGTTACTCTGTTCTCACCAGCAACGAAGGATTTTCTTTCCTTCCTTTCATTTCCCTTGTTTCCCACTCTCCCTCTTTCCTCCCTACCTGAATTTCTTTCACAAACATTCAATGTGCTGCGCTGTGCTGTGCTTCATTGCTCAGCACTGTCCAACTGTTTGTGACGCCATGGACTGTAGCCCGCCCGGCTCCTCTGTCCATGGTGATTCTCCAGGCAAGCATACTGGAGCAGGCTGCCATTCCCCTCTCGAGGCGATCTTCCCAACCCAGGGATTGAATCCTGGTCTCCCATGTTGCAGGTGTTTTTTTTGTTTGTTTGTTTGTTTGTTTGTTTTACTATCTGAGCCATCAGGAAACCCTTAAAATGGGCTTCATCTGACACTATGTTTTTCATGTCTGTTAAGTTCAAATGGGGTCTATTTTAGGATTTCCATGACACTCCTTATGTTTAGAACACACAAAACACATTTATTCCAAGTATCCTATTGTCTCTGTCAGCAATGACTAAACTCTATGCCACTTCTACCTGAGTTTCAGTTCTCAAGGGAATTTTAGTATGATTTATCTTACCTTCGTTAGATTTAATGTGTTCTTAACGTGGTTCGGGGCTGGTTCCATACACTTCTTGTGAATTGGCTGCTCATGTGTTGAAACCTGTCTTCACAAATTTAATGGCCAGTGATACATCTTTCTTATAAAGTGTTGCCTCGTGCCTCTTGCCCATTTTTCTATCAGGTTTTAAGATCTTCTAAAAATTCTACGAGGCATCTTTTGGGTTTGTGTACGGTGTGCATTTTCTACCTCTTAAAATGTTCAGCAGTGTGATGGGACCTGGGTGAGTAAACAACAAAAGGACAACAGAATGTGAACACTTCACAGGAACCCCAGGAAGACCAACTAAGCCAACAAACTATCCCCAGGGGTGCACCTCAGCCTAGTTGACCCAACGAATCAATTGGAAAAATGAGGACTAAGGTGGAGCACACAACCCATTCCCCTTTCATCCAGAGTGAACCAGCTCAATGAGAGACAATGAGAACTAGATGCACAGGACAGGATGACTCAGTGTTTCGTCCAAGAAGCTGGAAGCTTGTGGCAGCTGCTCATGGAGATCAATTCCACCTTGGTTTTGGCTGTGAGGTAAGCTCCAAGGTAGCTTCCAGCAAGAAAACAAGATGAGAAAAGAGATTTGTGAGGGCACGTGTTGAGAAGACCTTTGCACACAAGGCTCACACAACTCTGGGCAACCTCCACCCCTTGCTGGGAATACTAGCCAGTTGCAGGTGGGCATTTCCTACATGGGATCCCCGAGCACAACCTTAAACATGCATTTCTCTGCCCCTCCCCTGTCCTTGCCTGGCACATAACCCTTCTCTCCCCACAAACCTCCTGAAGCCATCGTTCCCACCTGTCTTCACACTCTTCTCTAAACCAGTGCCATTCTTGCTCCCTGTCTTGTTTTCTACAGGTTGCCAGGGTAACCGTGAGGGTGAATAATCCCATTCCGGCAAAGCTGCCAAGAAAACTTCTCTGAAAACTCCCACCACAAAAAAGCTTAAGAAAATCAGATGCTCAAATATCTGTAGTCAGAGTTTCAAGGCGAATGAACATCTGAATCAGAAGGAATCAGAGAAGGTTGCAGAGACCATGGAGTCCCTGCCATTCCAGCTAATCAGAACGAAGGAGAGCAAGTCCCAGAGACTATGGAGACCCCTACCATTCCAACTAATTGGAATGAATCAGTGGTGGTCCCAGAGACCATGGAGACCCCTGCATTTCCAGCTAATCAGAATGAACCAGAGGAGGTCCCAGAGACCATGGAAACCCCTGTCATTTCAGCTAATCAGAAGGAACCAGAGGAGGTTCCAGAGACCATGGAGACCCCTGCCATTCCAGCTAATCAGAACGAACGAGAGGAGGTCCCAGAGACCATGGAGACCCCTGCCATTCCAGCTATTTAGAACTAACCAGAGGAGGTCCCAGAGACCACGGAGACCCCTGACATTCCAACTGTACCAGTGGGCAGCCAGTGAATTCGGGGCATGCTTAGACACTTCAGGAAACCTTGGGGGACTGGCCGCTGAGTACTGGCCAAAGGTACAGATGCTGAATATTATAGCAACTGCATACACTAATAACGAAAATAAAGTAAAATCAAGGTGATGTGAACTTATGTTTGTCTCTGAGTTCTCTGATAGTGGGGGGCAGAGAGGGCAGGGAAGGGCTAAGTGTGTGAGGAGGGAGGGAGATGGCTTCTGTGGAGTTGGAGATGGGACCAGAAAGTCTAGGTTGCCAGAAAGTAGGGGGAAGATCTGGTTCCAGACTGAGCTTCAAAGACACACTTCCCATGGGTGAAGAGGAAGAGGACTTGGAGTTTCTCTGTGTGAGTCCAGAGATGGACACATAGCTGGGGAGCTGTCTCATGTGTGGGGGCCAGTGCCATTTGTTCAAAAGGCATACAAAGGAGCTTCGACATCAAAAGAATGGAATATTGACATTTGCAGCAACATGGCAGGTGGAATATTGAGTAAACAATCTCAGACAGAAATAGACAAATACTGTATGATATCACTTATAGAATCTAAACATACCACAAAGTAGAGAATATGATAAAAATGGAGGCACACAGATATAGAGAAGCATCTACTGGTTAGAGGCAGTGAAGGGAAGAGGGAGGTGAAATACAGAGATGGGGGTTTGGGAGCCATGCAGTGTTAGTTAGGTGGAAGATGAGCTCAGGGATGCATTGTACAACATGGGGAATAGAGCCAGGACTTTGTCATAACTATAAATGGAAAGCAAGCTTTAACAGTTGTATAATCAGAAAGAAAAGGAAAGAAGGAGGGGGGAGGAAGGAGGGAAGAAAGGAAGGAAAAGAAGGGCGTTTTTGGAGGTCAAAAAGTCAATACTGATTAGGCCCTTTTTATCAAAGAATTCTATTTTATTTTATTTTATTTATTTCAATTGGTGGGTATTTACTTTACAATATTGTGGTGGTTTTTGAAATACATTGACATGAATCAGCCATGGGAGTACATGTATTCCACATCCTGATTCCCCCTCACATCTTCCTCCCAATCCAATCCCTCTGGGTCAGCCCAGTGAATCAGTCCTGGGCACCCTGTCTTATGCCTGCAACATGGACTGGCTATCCCTTTCACATATGATAATATACAGGTTTCAATGCTCTTTTCTCAGATCATCCCACCCTGTCCAACTCGCACAGAGTCCAAAAGACTGTTCTGTAAATCTGTGTCTCTTTTGCTGTCTCCCATATAGGGTTATCATCTCCATCTTCCAAAATTCAATATATATGCCTTAGTATAGTGTATTGGTGTTTTTCTTTCTGACTTACTTCGCTCTGTATAATAGGCTCCAGTTTCATCCACCTCATTAGAATGGATTCACATGTGTTCTTTTTAATGCTGAGCAATATTCCACTGTGTCTATGTACCACAGCTTTCTTACCCATTTGTCTGCTGATGGACTTCTAGGTTGCTTCCATGACCTGGTTATAGTAAACAGTGCTGTGATGAACATTGGGAAACACGTGGCTTTTTCACTTCTGGGTGAATCAGGATTTGAATGAGGCGAAACCATGATGACTATTAGCCTGTTAGTGGTAAACCCTGCACATGAGTTTGGTGGAAGGTGTGGGACCAAAATTGGAGATGGTTGTTTCAAACTGGCTGAGAGTGCTCAGATGGACATGTGTGGTGCTATCCTGCTGGGAGACATCTCTGGTTGCTCTGTTCTCACCAGCAACGGAGGATTTTCTTTCCTTCCTTTCATTTCCCTTGTTTTGCTTTCTCCGTCTTTCCTCCCTACCTGAATTTCATGCACAAACATTCAATGTGCTGTGCTGTGCTGTGCTTCTTTGTTCAGCATGTCCAACTCTTTGTGACCCCATGGACTGTAGCCTGCCAGGCTCCTCTGTCCATGAGGATTCTCCAGGCAAGCATACTGGAGGAGGCTGCCATTCCCCTCTCCAGGGGATCTTCCCAACCCAGGAATTGAATCCTGGTCTCCCATGTTGCAGGTGGTATATATATATATATTTTACTATCTGAGCCATCAGGAAACCCTTTAAATTGGCTTCATCTGACACTATGTTTTTCATAACTGTAAGATCAATTGGGGTCTATTTCTGGATTTCCATGACTCTCCTTATTTTTAGAACACACAAAACACATTTATTCCAAGTATCCTAATGTCTCTGTCTGCAATTACCAAAATCTATGCCACTTCTGCCTGAGTTTCAGTTCTCAAGGGATTTTAGTATGATTTGTCTTACATTAGTTAGATTTAATATGTTCTTAACGTGTTTAGGGCTGTTCCATACTCTTCCTGTGAATTGGCTGCTCATGTTTTTAAACATGTCTTCATAAATTTAAAGGCCCGTGATACATCTTTCTTATAAAGTGTTGGCTCGTGCCTCTTGCCCATTTTTCTATCAGGTTTGAGGATCTTCTAAAAATTCTAAGAGGCATTTTTTGGGTTGTTTACGGCATGCTTTTTATACCTCTTAAAATTTTCAGCAGAATGAAGGACCCTGGGTGAGTAAGCAACAAATGGACAACAGGATGTGAACACTTCACAGGAAACCCAGGAAGACCCAGTAAGCCAGCAAAGTGTCCCCAGGGGTGCACCTCAGGCTGGTTGACCCTACCACTCAATTGGAAAAACGAGAACTGAGGTGGAGCACACAATCCATTCCCCTTTCCTCCAGAGCCAACCAGCTCAAAGAGAAACCATGGGAACTAGATGCACAGGACAGGATGACTCAGTGTTTCGTCCAAGAAGCTGGAAGCTTGTGGCAGCTGCTCATGGAAATGAATTCCACCTTGGTTTTGGCTGTGAGGTAAGCTCCAAGGGAGCTTCCAGCAAGAAAACAAGATGAGAAAAGAGATTTGTGAGGGCACGTGTTGAGAAGTCCTTTGCACACAAGGCTCACACAGCTCTGGGTGAGTGCTGGGAATAGTAATCAGCCGCAGGTGGGCATTTCCTGCATAGGACCCCCAAGCACAACCTGAAACATGCATTTCTCTGCCCCTTCCCCATCACCCTGTTCAAACCCAAGCCTGGGTAGTACTCCTAGTGAGGTGACCCTGAGTCCTAGACTTGAAACGAGACAGCTCCGTGTGGAGCCAGGACAAGTGTATTCACTGCATGCTCACATCCTGAAGACAAGTGTTTCTGACTGGAGACCAGGAAACGGAGGCGAGCTCCAGGATCTCTAAGACAAGGAGGCGGGATGGAAAAGTTTCTGTCCGAGGGCCCGGAATTCAGTGGGCTTCAAGGTGCATTAAGACCACATTGCAGGACGAAATAACAATGATTCTCACTTCCACATACACTTAATCACAACCAAGTTGTCCTGGAGGTAGTTTAGGCAAGATATGAAAAGCTAGATAATGGTGAAAGCTGAGAGAATACAGAATGAATACCCGAGGAATGTGGCTGTGGGGCAAGGTTTGGAGGAGATGCACTTGCCTGCTGTGTGACCCGTTAAAATTGACATAGAGGTAAGGGTGGCAGGTGAGTTTGGAGGACTCTTGAGGGCATTATTAAAGCCTCATTTCTCCCAGCAAATCATCTGAATTGCTCCCCATCCTCCGCTAGATATGTCAGGATGGTGATTTTTGATGTCAAAGAGCACCCAGGGGCACCATTGGCTGGGGAAGAGACTTGCTGACCTCCTAAGGCATGAGGGTGAGGCTCCATGGAGACGGGTATATATAGGGGTGCTCAGGGGCTCTGAGCAGACCACTGTGAGTCCTCCAAATGACTGAGGTGACTGGGAAGCCTCAAGGCTCCAGAGTAGTTATGGAACACCCACCTCCTGTTACGCAGGAGAAGATGAAGACCTCCTATCAATTGAGGTCCAGAAAAAAAAATGTCAAGATGAACTGAACCCAGCCAAACTCCTCTTGCCCATCGACCCCACCCCAGAAGACACCCTCCCCTGTCCTTGCCTGGCACATAACCCTTCTCTGCCCACACCCCTTCTCCTGAATCCATCGTTCCCACCTGTCTTCACACTCTTCCCTAAACCAGTGCCATTCTTGCTCCCTGTCTTGTTTTCTACAGGTGGCCAGGGTAACCGTGAGGGTGAATAATCCCATTCCAACAAAGCTGCCCAAGAAACTTCTCTGAAAACTCCCACCACAAAAAACCTTAAGAAAATCAGATGCTCAAAGCTCTGTAGCCAGAGTTCCAAGGCAAATGAACAGATGAATCAGAAGGAACCAAAGGAGGTCCCAGAGACCATGGAGAATCCTGCCATTCCAGCTATAGTGAATGAATCAGAGGAGGTCCCAGAGACCATGGAAACCCCTCACATTCCAGCTAATCAGAACGAATCAGAGGAAGCCCCAGAGACCATGGAGACCCCTGCAATGCCAGCTGGACCAGTGGACAGCAGTGACTTTTGGGCAGGCTGGACACTTCAGTAATGCTTGGGGCTCTGGCCGTTGAGTACTGGCCAAAAGTACAGATGCTGAATATTATAGCAACTGCATACGCTAATAATGAAAAAAATAAAATCAAGCTGATGTGAAATAATTATTTGTCTCTGAGTTCTCTGATAGTGGGGGGCAGAGAGGGCAGGGAAGGGATAAGTGTGTGAGGAGGGAGGGAGATGGCTTCTGTGGAGTTGGAGATGGGACCAGAAAGTCCAGGTTGCCAGAAAGTAGGGGGAAGAACTGGTTCCAGACTGAGCTTCAAAGACACACTTCCCATGGGAGAAGAGGAAGAGGACTTGGAGTTTCTCTGTGTGAGTGCAGAGATGGACACTTAGCTGGGGAGCTGTGTCGTGTGTGTGGGGGCAGTGCCATTTGTTCAAAAGGCATACAGAGGAGCTGCCCCATCAAAAGAATGGAATATTGACATTTGCAGCAACATGGAAGGTAGTATATTGAGTAAAATATCTCAGACAGAGATTGACAAATACTGTATGATATCACTTATAGAATGTAAAAATACTGCAAAGTAGAGAATATGATAATAATGGAGGTGCACAAATATAGAGAAGCATCTACTGGTTACCAGCGGGGAGGCGAAGAGGGCAGGGCAATACAGAGGTAGGCAAGTGTGAGGCACACAGAGATAGTTAGGTGGAAGTTGAGCTCAGGGACGCATTGTACAACACGGGGAATAGAGCCAGGACTTTGTCATAACTATAAATGGAAAGCAAACTTTAACAGTTGTATAATCGAAAAGAAAAGGAAAGAAAGAGGGGGAGTAAGGAGGGAAGAAAGGAAGGAAAATAATGGCGTTTATGGAGGTCAAAAAGTCAATACTGATTAGGCACTTTTTATCAAAGGATTCTATTCTATTTTATTTTATTTTATTTATTTTAAATGGCGGGTATTTACTTTACAATATTGTGGTGGTTTTTGCCATACATTGACATGAATCAGCCATGGGAGTACATGTATGCCCCATCCTGATTCCCCCTACATCTTCCTCCCAATCCAAGTCCTCTGGGTCAGCCCAGTGAACCAGTCCTGGGCACCCTGTCTTATGCATCGAACATGAACTGGCTATCCCTTTCACATGTGATAATATACATGTTTCATTCCTATTCTCTCAGATCATCCCACCCTCGCCGTTTCCCACAGAGTCCAGAAGACTGTTCTGTAAATCTGTGTCTCTTTTACTGGGAATACTAATCAGCCGCAGGGCAGAATTTCCTGCATGGGATCCCCCTGCACAACCTAAAACATGCATTTCTCTGCCCCTTCCCCATCACCCTGTTCAAACACAAACCTGGGTTTTACTCCTAGTGAGGTGACCCTGAGTCTTAGACTTGAAACCAGAAAGCTCCGTGTGGAGTAAAGGCAAGTGTATTCACTGCATTCTCACAGCCTGAAGACAAGGGTTTCGGACTGGAGACCAGAAAATGGAGGAGAGCTCCGGGAACACTGAGACAAGGAGGCGGGATGGAAAGGTTTCTGTCGGCTTGCCCAGAATTCAATGGGATTCAAGGTGCATTAAGACTACATTGCAGGATGAACGAGCAATGATTCTCGCTTCCACAGACACTTAAACACAACCTATTGGTCATGGAGGGAGTTTAGGCAAGATATGAAAAACTAGATGATGCTGAAAGCTGAGAGAGAGCAGAAGGAATGACCAAGGAGTGTGGCTATGGGGCAAGGTTTGGAGGAGATGCACTCTGCCTGCTGTGTGACCCATCAGAGTTGACATAGAGTTGACGGTGGCATGTGAGTTTGGAGGACTCTTGAGGGCATTATTAATGCCTCATTTCTCATGGAAAATCGTCTGAATTGCTCCCCATCCTCTGCTAGACATGTCATGATGGGGCTTTGTGATGTCAAAGTTCACCCAGGGCCACCATTGCTATGGAAGAGACTTGCTGACCTCATAAAGCATGAGGGTGAGGCTCCATAGGGATGGATATATATAGGGGTGCTCAGGGGCTCTGAGCAGACCACTGTGAGTCCTCCAAATGACTGAGGTGACTGGGAAGCCTCAAGGCTCCAGAGTAGTTATGGAACACCCACCTCCTGTTACCCAGGAGAAGATGAAGACCTCCTCACAATTGAGGTCGAGAAAAAAATGTGAAGGTGAACTGAACCCAGCCAAACTCCTCTTGCCCATTGACCCCACCCCAGAAGACACGCTCCAGTGTCCTTGCCTGGCACATAACCCTTCTCTGCCCACACCCCTTCTGAATCCATCATTCCCACCTGCCTTCACACTCTTCCCTAAACCAGTGCCATTCTTGCTCCCTGTCTTGTTTTCTCCAGGTGGCCAGGGTAACTGTGAGGGTGAATAATCTCATTGCGGCAAAGCTGCCCAAGAAAACTTCTCTGAAAGCTCCCACCTCGAAAAAGCTTAAGAAAATCAGACGCTCAAAGCTCTGTATCCAGATTTCCCAGGCGAATCAACAGCTGAATTAGAAGGAGCCGCAGGAGGTCCCAGAGACCGTGGAGACTCCTGCCATTCCAGGTAATCAGAAGGAACCAGGGGAGGTCCCAGACACCATGGAGAACCCTGGCATTCCAGATAATCAGAATGAATTAGAGGAGGTCCCAGAGACCATGGAGACCCCTGCATTTCCAGCTAATGTGAATGACCAGAGGAAGTCCCAGAGACCATGGAGATCCCTGCCATTCCAGCTAAATAGAACGAACCAGAGTAGTTCCCAGACACCATTTAGACCCCTTCCATTCCAGCTAATCAGAACGAACCAGAGGAGGTTCCAGAGACCATGGAGACCCCTGCCATTCTAGCTGGACCAGTGGACAGGCAGTGATTTCGGGGCAGGGCTAGAGACCTCAGAAATGCTCTGGGGTCTAGCCACTGAATACTGGCCAACTTTACCAATGCTGAATATTATAGCAACTACATACACTAATAACGAAAATAAAATAAAATCAACCTGATGTGAAATTAATTTTGTCTCTGAGTTCTCTGATAGTGGGGGCAGAGAGGGCAGGGAAGGGATAAGTGTGTGAGGAGGGAGGGAGATGGCTTCTGTGGAGTTGGAGATGGGACTAGGAGTTCCAGTTTGCCAGAAAGTAGGGGGAAGAACTGGTTCCAGACCAAGCTTCAAAGACACACTTCCCATGGGAGAAGAGGAAGAGGACTTGGAGTTTCTCTGTGTGAGTGCAGAGAGGGACACTTAGCTGTAGAGCTGTGTCCTGTGTGGGGGGGGGGGGCAGTGTCATTTGTTCAAAGGCATAGAAAGCAGCTGCCCCATGAAAAGAATGGAATGTTGACATTTGCCACAACATGGCAGGTGGAATATTGAGTAAAATGACTCAGACAGAGATAGACAAATACTGTATGATATCACTTATAGGATCTAAACATACCACAAAGTAGAGAATATGATAAAAATGGAGGCACACAGATATAGAGAAGCATCGTCTGGTTAGAGATAGGGAGTGGAAGAGGGAGGGGAAATACAGAGGTGGGGGTGTCGGAGCCACGCAGAGTTAGTTAAGTGGAAAATGAGCTCGGGGATGCACTGTACAACATGGGGAAGAGAGCCAGGTCTTTGTCATAGTGATCAATGGAAAGCAACTTTAGCAGTTGTATAACCAGAATGAAAAGGAAAGAAAGAGGGGGGAGGAAAGAGGGAAGAAAGGAAGGAAAAGAATGGCGTTTTTGGAGGTCAAAAAGCCAATACTGATTAGGCCCTTTTTGGCAAAGGCATGCATTTTATTTTATTGTATTTATTTTAATTGGTGGGTAGTTACTGTGAGACGAGCAGAAGTAACACAGCTTAGATTAGGTGTAGGCCTTCCTACTTGGTTAGATTATCAGGTAGCTTTCGCTTAACACTGACCACTGTTTGCCGATTAGGACCAATTAGCTTTCACTTAACACTGACTGATGTTTGCCAATTAGGAAATTAGGAACGGGATGGAAACACCCAGGAAAGTCCCGTGCGCGTGAAAGTATTGACCAATGAAATTGCTTTGCAAACGTGTGACCAATCCGCTTCTCACCCTATAAATTTGTGTAACAGCTTGGGCTCTCTGACTCGCACCACTGCTTTGGTTGCAGGCGGAGAGTCCTGGCTCGAGTCAGTAATAAACTTCCCTTCCTGCGAGTTGCATTGTCTTGGAGGCCTTCTCTCTTCCCACTCGGGGATTCGGACATCAGGCATAACATTTGGGGGCTCGTCCAGGATCCCTTTACCCGGGGAAGACAACACTTCCAGGACAGAGGGGAAGGATAGGTAATAGCACCGGTGCTCAGGAAAACTCAGGGGGCCCAAAAACCCAGCGCTGTGTTGTCAGCTGTCCGTGTGTTTGTCTTTGGCTCTCTGTGTCTGTGTGTGCCGGCATTGTCTCAGGCAGGACAGGAAGTGCAGAGTAATTCCAGGGCCCTGCTGTAAAGCAGGAAGGTATGTGGCACAGGAAGTCCAGAGTAATTCCAGGGCCCTGCTGTAAAGCAGGAAGGTATGTGGCACAGGAAGTCCAGAGTAATTCCGGGGCCCTGCTGTGAAGCAGGAAGGTATCTGGGCAGGAGAAAGCTTTCTCCAGCCGGCTAAAGGCCGAGGCCAGTGAGCGTGCTGGAAGGCAGTCGGCTCTGTGGGAAGGAAAGTTCCTCTCCTGATCCCGAGTCTGGTCAGGGGGCCCAAAAACCCAGCACTGTGTTGTCGGCCGACATTTGTCAGTCTGTGTGTTTGTCTTTGGCTCTCCATGTTTGTCCGTGTTTGTGTGTGTGCTGGCATTGTCTCTGGTTCAATTCCCACTCTTTTCAGGAGTTTCAGTGAACAGGCGAGCAGTTGTGGGGGCAATTGATGAGTCCCGGCAAGGGCAACACTCTAGCGGGCTCTGAAGGCCCTACAATAAGTAAGCCTCAATAACTAGAGCCCAACCAGGTGAAACTCTCCTTTCACTACGATTGTCAGCAGCTGTTGCAGGAGCGAATTCTGGCAGAAGCATGGAAACGGGTCCCAGGGGCCAACGGGAGGCCAACCGCCCAGCCTCATCTCCTGGAGGAGGGGTTTCCTCTGTTGCGGCCTAACTGGGATTTTGAGTGAGCGGAAGGTAAGGAGCGTCTCCAAGTGTACCGCCAACTCTGATGGCTGGCCTGCAGGCCCCAGCAAGAAAGCCGACAAATTTGGCAAAGGTAAATTTAGTCAGGCAAGAGCCCACTGAGAGCCCGACAGCCTTCCTAGAGAGGCTAATGGAAGCTTTCAGGCAACATACACCTATGGATCCCCAGGCTGAGGAGTCATGTACTGCAGTTCTGTTAGCGTTTGTAAATCAGGCAGCCCCAGATATTAGGAAGAAATTACAAAAGATAGAGAGATTGGGAGAACAGACGATTCAGGATTTATTGAAAGCAGCCAAAAAGGTATTTAATAATAGGGAGACCCCAGAAGAAAGGGAAGAACGAATTCGATGGGAGGAAAGGGAATTAGCTGAGAAGATCAGGAAGGAAGATAGAGAATATAGAATGAGGGAAAACCGGAAGAACCAGAGGGAGCTAGCCCAGATTATGGGAGGAAAACAGAAATAAAAAAGGCAGGCCCTAAAGAAAGATCAGTGCGCCTACTAAGAAGAGGGGCATTGGAAAAACGAGTGCCCTAAGAGGGACCTGAGGAGAGGTATGACCCAGAGAGAGAATCTCCCCTGGATTTCGAGTTCTATATGCAGGGGAAGACAGTGACTAGGGAAGTCAAGACTCGGCACCCCTCCCCGAGTCCTGGGTATATGTTGGATAATCGCAGTCATGAGGAACTGGAAAATTCTGCTCCCTGTTAGCCTGTCAAATGTAGACTTTGTACCTCTCTATGGTGGAGATCAGACCCAGAAAGTTCTTGCTCCTTTGCACCTGAGGACTCACTCACAGCTGTGGTGCTTTACCTTGCTGATTAGTGGTGGGCTATTGATGATACTGTGAAAACATCTGTCCCTTCTAGAGAGGGGCTTAAGCAGGTGAGAACTCTTGGGGAGAGAGTGGTTAAAGCAGGAAATGGAGAGAAATGAGATCCTATTCCTGTGTCATAGCAGTACTGATTATGCTAAGATTCTGTGGAAGAAAGGAGAGGCCATTGGGTTTTATTCAGTTAAGCCTACAGAGCTGGGAGAATGACAGTCATGGATGGACTTGGACAGCCGATACATGTCTTTTCCCTAGCCTTAAGAGATGAATAAATACCCGTTGGCCTGGGCTGAAATGGCAGGGATCGGACTGGCCAAACAGACATCCGGTCGTCATCAAGCTAAAGGCCTAGGCAACTCCTGTGAGGGTGAGATAGTACCCCATGAGCCAGGAAGCTTGGCGGAGGATCACTTCCAACATTCGACGTCTCATGAATGCCGGAATTCTCAAGCAGTGTCAATCCCCTTGGAACACCCCCTTACTGCCGGTAAAGAAGCCAGGGGGGACAGATTACCTGCGAGAAGTCAATAAACAGTGAGTGACATCTAACCCGTATACCCTCCTGAGCAGTTTGCTGCCTGAGTACACTTGGTACACTGTGTCGGACTTGAAAGATGCCTTTTTCAGCCTACCCCTGGCGTCCCAGGGCCAGGAGATATTTGCCTTTGAGTGGACTGAGGGGGAAGGCCAACCAGTAATCCCACAGAGCTTCAAGAGGCTCTGAGTGAGGACCTCTACGAATATCAGACTTGCCACCCAGAGGTCCTTCTGCTAATAGCCCGGCAAGAGGTCACCTGTTTGGGGTATAAGATCAGGCATGAGCAAAGGTGGCTAACCCAGGCCATGAAGGCCCAAGACTCCCTTCCAGGTGAGAGAGTATCTGGGGACTGTTGGATTTTGCAGACTGTGGACCATGGGGTTTGCTGAGAAGGCCCGGCCCTTGTATGAGGGAAGTAAAGAGACCCCAAGCTGGACTTGGACTGAGACAATGAAACAGGCTTTCCAGACACTCAGACGGGCCCTACTAGAAGCCCCAGCCCTTGCCCTACCTAACCCAAAATAAGCCATTCCAGCTGTTTGTAGCTCCATGATGGTTCACCGATGGGAGCAGCTATGTAAAAGATGGGCAAAGGAAAGCGGGAGCCACCATGGTAGAAGAGTACAGTTGTGAATATGGCTCCACGAACTTTTATGCACTGTGTGGCTTTGGTGGGGTCTTAAGTTGTGGTCTGACACACACTGCTGTTGTTCCTCTGGATTTAGTGAAATGCCATATGCATGTGGACCTACAGAAGTACAAGGGCATTCTTAATGGATTTTCAGTTACACTCAAAGAGAATGGTTTCCATGGTTTGGCCAAAGGATGGGCCCCGACCCTCATTGGCTACTCCCTGCAGGGGCTCTGCAAGTTTGGCTTTTATGAACTACATGTTGGGAGAGGAGAGTTCCTATCTGGGGCACACATCACTGTATTTGGCTGCCTCTGCAGTGCTGAATTCTTTGCTGACATTTCTCTGGCTCCTATGGAAGCTGTAAGGTTCGAATTCAAACCCAACCAGGTTATGCTAACACTCTGAGGGATGCAGCTCCCAAAATGTATAAGGAAGAAGGCTTAAAGGCGTTCTACAGGGGGCTTGCTCCTTTTTGGATGAGACAGATACCATACACCATGATGAAGTTTGCCTGCTTTGAACGTACTGTTGCTGATTCCGTGGTGTCTGTGTTGCATAAAGAGAAGTGTAGCAATGCCTCTCAGGTCCTCAAGAGACTTGGATTTAGAGGTGTATGGAAGGGAGTCTTTCCCCGCATCATCATGATCGGCACTCTGACTGCACTCTGTGAAGGTCTACTTCAGGCTCCCTCGCCCTCCTCCCCCTGAGATGCCAGAGTCTTTGAAGAAGAAGCTTGGGTACACTCAGTAGATAAATGAAACCAAATATGGACTAAATCTGCGTGTTGATCAGTGTTTGAGGAAAATACAACTGGACGAGAGATAATCCAGGCTTGCAAAGCATGCCAGCTGATGAGAACAGGGAAAAAGCAGCACACGGGAACAAGGTACGGAGGGGAAGAGCCAGGGCAACACTGGGAGATAGATTTCATTGAGGTAAGGCCAGGCAAGTACGGGTATCGCTATATGTTGGTTCTGGTAGATACCTTCTCAGGGTGGGTGGAAGCCTTCCCTGCTAAGGGAGAGACAGCAATAGTGGTTGCTAAAAAGATCTTAGAGGAGATAATGCTTAGGTATGGGCTGCCGGTGACTATGGGCTCTGATAACGGACCTGCCTTTGTGAGCCAGATTGTACAAGGGTTGGCCCAAGCTCTGGGGACAAAATGGAAGTTACGTTGTGAATATAATCCCCCGAGCTCAGAACAGGTTGAGAGAAAGAATCAGACCCTAAAAGAAACTTTGACAAAGTTGGCAATAGAGACTTGCGGGGACTGGGTGAGCCTCCTTCCCTTCGCACTCTTTCAGGCATGTAACACCCCTTATAAGCTGCCCTTAAAACCTAGATGGAAAGGCCCTTGTGTTGTTCTCCGTACCACTCCTACGGGGTTGGACACTGGGTTCACAGCAATCACGTGCGGCAAGCCACATCGGAAGAACAGGAAATGAAAGAGGAGTCCTCTCCCGTACTGAAACTCGTCCGCCGGGAAGTCTCCTAATTCTCCTGCTGATCAGTGACGGGAAGACTCATGAGCTGCTCAACGAGACCTCAGGAATCCACCCTCCTGGGTCCACTTATAGTGTCAGCGGTCCAAGATGGAAAAGAGGAAGATTCCTCTACTTGAACAACAGACAGGGGGGAATGTGAGGCGAGCAGAAGTAACGCAGCTTAGATTAGGAGTAGGCCGTCCTAAGTGATAAGATTATCAGGTAGCTTTCACTTAACACTGGCCACTGTTTGTGAATTAAGACGAATTAGCTTTCACTTAACACTGACCGATGTTTGTCAATTAGGAAATTAGGAATGGGGTGGAAACCCCCAGGAAAGACTCGTGCGCGTGAAAGTATTGACCAATGAAATTGCTTTGCAAACGTGTGACCAATCCGCTTCTCACTCTATAAATTTGTGTAACTGCTTGGGCTCAGGACTCTCTGACTCACACCAGTGCATTGGTTGTGGGCGGAGAGTCCTGGCTCGAGTCAGTAATAAACTTCCCTTCCTGTGAGTTGCATTCTCTTGAAGGTCTTCTCTCTTCCCACTCGGGGATTCGGACATCGGGCATAACAATTACCTTACAATATTGTGGTGGATTTGGCCATACATTGACATGAATCAGCCATGGGTATACATGTGTTCCCCATCCTGATTCCCCCTGCCACATCCCTCCCCATCCCATCCCTCTGGGTCAGCCAAGTGCACCAGCCGTGAGCACCCTGTCTTATGCATCGAATATGGACTGGCTATCCCTTTTACATATGATAATATACAGGATACAATACTATTCTCTCAGATCATCCCACCCTCGCCGTCTCCCACAGAGTCCAAAAGACTGTTCTATAAATCTGTGTCTCTTTTGCTGTCTCCATAAAGGGCTATCATCTCCATCTTCCTAATTTCAATATATATGCCTTAGTATAGTGTATTGGTGTTTTTCTTCCTGACTTACTTCGCTCTGTATAATAGGATCGAGTTTCATCCACCTCATTAGAATGGATTCACATGTGTTCTTTTTAATGGCTGAGCAATATTCCATTGTGTCTATGTACTACAGCTTTCTTACCCATTTGTCTGCTGATGGATATCTAGGTTGCTTCCATGCCCTGGTTATTATAAACAGTGCTGGGATGAACACTGGGGCACATATGTCTTTTTCAAGTCTGGGAGAATCATAATTTGAATAGGAGAAACCACGATGACTATTAGCTTGTTAGTGGTAAACCCTGCACATGAGTTTGGTTGAAGGAGTGGGACCAAAGTTGAAGATGGTTGTTTCAAACCGTCTGAAAGTGCTCAGATGGACATGTGTGGTGCTGTCCTGCTTGGGGACATCTCTGGTTGCTCTGTTCTCACCAGCAAAAGAGGATTTTCTTTCCTTGCTTTCATTTCCCTTGTTTCACTTTCTCCCTCTTTCCTCCCTACCTGCCTTTCTTTCACAAATATTCATTGTGCTGTGCTGTGCTGTGCTGTGCTTCATTGCTCAGCCGTGTGCAACTCTTTGTGACCCCATGGACTGTAGCCCGCCAGGCTCCTCTGTCCATGGGGATTCTCCAGGCAAGCATACTGGAGCAGGCTGCCATTCCCCCCTCCAGGGGATCTTCCCAACCTAGGGATTGAATGCTGGTCTCCCATATTGCAGGTGGGCATTAGGTTTTTTTACTATCTGAGCCAACAGGAAACCCTTAAAATAGGCTTCATCTGACATTATGTTTTTCATGTCTGTAAGATCAAATGGGGTATATTTTAGGATTTAAATGTCTCTCCTTACGTTTAGAACATACAAAACACAGTTATTCCTAGTATCCTAATGTCTCTGTCTGTAGGTACTAAAATCTAAGCCATTTCTGCCTGGATTTCAGGTCTCAAGGGAATTTTAGTATGATTTTTCTAACCTTCGTGAGCTTTAAAATGTTCTTTACATGGTTTGGGGCTACTTCCATACTCTTCTTGTGAATTGGCTGCTCATGTCTTTTAACATGTCTTCAAAAATTTAAGGGCATTGATACATCTTTCTTATAAAGTGTTGGCTCGTGCCTCTTGCCCATTTTTCTTTCAGCTGTTTAGATATACTAAAAACTCTAAGACTCATCTTTTGCGTTTTCTTATGGCGTGCGTTTTCTACCTCCTAAAATATTCAGCAGTGTGATGGACACTGTGTGCGTAAGCAACAAGTGGACACCAGGATTTCAACACTTCACAGGAAACACAGGAAGACCCACTAAGCCAAGAACCTACCCGAGGGGTGCACCTCAGGCTGGTTGACCCTACCAGTCAATTGGAAAAATGAGGACTGAGGTGGAGGACACAATCCATTCCCCTTTCCTGCAGAGCCAACCAGCTCAATGAGAGACCATGGGAACTAGATGCACAGGACAGGATGACTCAGTGTTTCATCCAAGAAGCAGGAAGCTTGTGGCAGCTGCTCATGGAAATGAATTCCACGTTGGTTTTGGCTGTGAGGTAAGCTCCAAGGGAGCTTCCAGCAAGAAAACAAGATGAGAAAAGAGATTTGTGAGGGCACGTGTTGAGAAGACCTTTGCACAAAAGGCTCACACAACTCTGGGCAAGCTCCACCCCTTGCTGGGAATACTAATCAGCCGCAGGTGGGCATTTCCTGCATGGGATCCCCCAGCACAACCTAAAACATGCATTTCTCTGCCGCATCCCCATCACCCTGTTCAAACCCAAGCCTGGGTAGTACTCCTAGTGAGGTGACCCTGAGTCCTAGACTTGAAACCAGAAAGCTCCGTGTGGAGCAACGGCAAGTGTATTCACTGCATTCTCACAGCCTGAAGACAAGGGTTTCTGACTGGAGACCAGAAAACTGAGGCGAGCTCCGGGATCACTGAGACAAGGAGGTGGGATGGAAAGGTTTCTGTCGGCTTGCCCAGAATTCAATGGGCTTCAAGGTGCGTTAAGACCACATTGCAGGATGAACGAGCAATGATTCTCGTTTCCACAGACACTTAAACACAACCTAGTTGTCATGCAGGAACTTTAGGCAAGATATGAAAAGCTAGAAAATGCTGAAAGCTGAGAGAGAACAGAATGAATGCCCGAGGAGTGTGGCTGTGGGGCAAGGTTTGGAGGAGATGCACTCTGCCTGCTTTGTGACCCATCAGAATTGACATAGAGGTGAGGGTGGCAGGTGAGTTTGGAGGCCTCTTGAGGGCATTACTAATGCCTCATTTCTCCCAGCAAATCATCTGAATTGCTCCCCATCCTCCGCTAGACATGTCAGGATAGGGCTTTGTGATGTCAAACGACACACAGGGCCACCATTGGCTGGGGAAGTGACTTGCTGCCCTCATAAAGCATAAGGGTGAGGCTCCATGGGGACGGGTATATATAGGGGTGCTCAGGGACTCTGAGCAGGCCACTGTGAGTCCTCCAAATGACTGAGGTGACTGGGAAGCCACAAGGCTCCAGAGTAGTTATGGAACACCCACCTCCTGTTACCCAGGAGAAGATGAAGACCTGCTATTAATTGAGGTCCAGAAAAAAATGTCAAGGTGAACTGAAAGCAGCCAAACTCATCTTGGCAATCGACCCCACCCCAGAAGCCACCATCCCCTGTCCTTGCCTGGCACATAACCCTTCTATGTCCACATCCCTTCTGCTGAAGCCATCGTTCCCACCTGCCTTCACACTCTACCCAAACCAGTGCCATTCTTGCTCCCTGTCTTGTTTTCTCCAGGTGGCCAGGGTAACCGTGAGGGTGAATAATCCCATTCTGGCAAAGCTGCCCAAGAAAACTTCTCTGAAAACTCCCACCACAAAAAAGCATAAGAAAATCAGATGCTCAAAGCCCTGTAGCAGAGTTCCAAGGCGAAAGCACAGCTGAATCAGAAGGAACCATGGAGACCACTGCCATTCCAGGAAATCAGAAGGAACCAGAGGAGGTCCCAGAGACCATGGAACCACTGTCATTCCAGCTAATCAGAATGAACCAGAGGATGTCCCACAAACCATGGAGAACCCTGCCATTCCAGCAGGACCAATCAACAGCCAGTGACTTCGGGGCATGTCTAGACACCTCAGAAATGATTAGGGGTCTGGCCGCTGATTACTGGCCAAAAGTACAGATGCTGAATATTATAGCAACTACATACACTAATAACGAAAATAAAATAAAATCAAGTTGATGTGAAATTATATTTGTCTCTGAGTTCTCTGATAGTGGGGGGCAGAGAGGGCAGGGAAGGGATAAGTGTGTGAGGAGGGAGGGAGATGGCTTCTGTGGAGTTGGAGATGTGATGAGAAGGTCCACTTTGCCAGAAAGTAGGGGGAAAACTGGTTCCAGACTGAGCTTCAAAGACACACTTCCCATGGGAGAAGAGGAAGAGGACTTGAAGTTTCTCTGTGTGAGTGCAGAGATGGACACTTAGCTTGGGAGCTGTGTCGTGTGCACTGGGGCATGCCATTTGTTCAAAAGGCATACAGAGGAGCTGCCCCATCAAAAGAATAGAAAATTGGAATTTGCAGCAACATGGAAGGTAGAATATTGAGTAAAATACCTCAGACAGAGATTGACAAATACTGTATGATATCACACATAGAATGTAAACAAACCGCGAAGTAGAGAATATGATATTAATGGAGATGAACAAATATAGAGAAGCATTTACTGGTTACCAGCTGGGAGCGGAAGAGGGTGGGGCAATACAGAGGTGGGGGAGTGAGAGGTACCCAGTGATAGTTAGGTGGAAGATGAGCTCAGTGATGCATTTTACAACATGGGAAATGGAGCCAGGACTTTGTCATAACTATAAATGGAAAGCAAGCTTTAACATTTGTATAATGAGAAAGAAAAGGAAAGAAAGAGGGGGGAGGAAGGAGGGAAGAAAGGAAAGAAAGAAGAGCGTTTTTGGAGGTCAAAAAGTCAATACTGATTAGGCCCTTTTAATCAAAGGATTCTAATTTATTTTATTTTATTTATTTCATTTGGTGGGTATGTACCTTACAATATTGTGGTGGTTTTTGCCACCCATTGACATGAATCAGCCATGGGAGTACATGTATTCCCCATCCTGATTCCCCCTCACATCTTACTCCCAATCCAATCCCTCTGGGTCAGCCCAGTGAACCAGTCCTGGGCACCCTGTCTTATGCATCGAACATAGACTGGCTATCCATTTTTCATATGATAATATACAGTTTTCAATGCTATTCTCACAGATCATCCCACCCTCGCCATCTCCCACAGAGTCCAAAGGCTGTTCTGTAAATCTGTGTCTCTTTTGCTGTCTCCCATATAGGGTTATCATCTCCATCTTCCTAAAATCAATATATATGCCTTAGTATAGTATATTGGTGTTTTTCTTTCTGACTTACTTCGCTCTGTATAATAGGCTCCAGTTTCATCCACCTCATTAGAACGGATTCACATGTGTTCTTCATAATGCGTGTGCAATATTCCATTGTGTCTATGTACTACAGCTTTCTTACCCATTTGTCTGCTGATGGACATCTAGGTTCCTTCCATGCCCTGGTTATAGTAAACAGTGCTGTGATGAACATTTGGGCACACGTGTCTTTTTCACTTCTGGGTGAATCACGATTTGAATGAGGAGAAACCATGATGACTATTAGCCTGTTAGTGGTAAACCCTGCACATGAGTTTGGTTGAAGGTGTGGGACCAAAGGTGGCGATGGCTGTTTGAAACCGGCTGAGAGTGGTCAGATGGACATGTGGGGTGCTGTCCTGCTGGGGTACATCTCTGGTTGCCCTGTTCTACCAGCCACGGAGAATTTTCGTTCCTTCCTTTCATTTCCCTTTTTTCCCTTTCTCCCTATTTCCTCCCTAACTGAATTTCTTTCACAAACATTCAATGTGCTGCACTGTGCTGTGCTTTGTTGTTCAGCCCTGTGCAACACTTTTTGACCCCATGAACTGTAGCCCGCCAGGCTCCTCTGTCCATGGGGATTCTCCAGGCAAGCATACTGGAGCAGGTTGCCATTCCGCCCTCCAAGGGATCTTCCCAATCCAGGGATTGAATCCTGGTCTCCCATGTTGCAGGTGGGTTATTTTTTTTTTAATATCTGAGCCATAGGGAACGCTTAAAATGAGCTTCATCTGACACAATGTTTTTCATATCTGTAAGATCAAATGGGGTCTCTTTTAGGATTTCCATGACTCTCCTTATTTCTGGAACACAAAACACATTTATACCAAGTATCCTAATGTCTCTGTCTGCAATTAGTAAAATCTTTGCCACTTCTGCCTGAATTTCAGTTCTCAAGAGAATTTCAGTATCATTTTTCTTACCTTCGTTAGATTTAATAAGTTCTTAAGTACTGCAGGGCTAGTTCCATACTCTTCCTGTGAATTGGCTGCTCATGTCTTTAAACATGTCTTCAAAAATTTAAAGGCCAGTGATACATCTTTCTTATAAAGTGTTGGATCATGCTCTTGCCCATTTTTCTATCAGGTTTTAGGTTCTTTCAAATTCTAAGAGGCATTTTTTGGGTTTGTTTACGGCGTGATTTTTCTACCTCTTAAAATGTTCAGCAGAGTGATGGACACATGGTGAGATAGCAACAAATGGGCAACAGGATGTGAACACCTCACAGGAAACTCAAGAAGACCTACTAAGCCAACAAACTGTCCCCAGGGGTGCACCTCACGCTGGTTGACTCTATGAGTCAATTGGACAAACGAGGACTGAGGTGGAGCACACAATCCATTCCTCTTTCCTCCAGAGCAAACCAGCTCAATGAGAGACCATGGGAACAAGATGCACAGGACAGGATGACTCAGTGTTTCATCCAAGAAGCTGGGAGCTTGTGGCAGCTGCTCATGGAAATGAATTCCACCTTGGTTTTGGCTGTGAGGTAAGCTCCAAGGGAGCTTCCAGCAAGAAAACAAGATGAGAAAAGAGATTTGTGAGGGCATGTGTTGAGAAGACCTTTACACTCAAGGCTCACAGAGCTCTGGGCAAGCCCCACCCCTTGCTGGGAATACTAATCAGCCGCACGGGGGCATTTCCTGCATGGGATCCCCAAGCACAACCTGAAAAATGCATTTTTCTTCCCCATGCCCATCACACTGTTCATACCCAAGCCTGGGTAGTACTCCTAGTGAGGTGACCACTGATTATGTTTAGACAAGACTGCTTGCTTTCTGCAATGAGAATATTGACACCCGACCATGTTCTCTGTGCACGAGGATGTGGAGACCTGGGTGCGGACTGGGCCTGGCCTCTGTCCTGGAAAACTCCGTGCCTGTGTCTGAATGTCAGTGCTCAGAGGTCTGGGGTCTGGAGCTGAGGTGGGCTTCTCTGGGTAATGCGCCCTCCTCTGAATGGGGTTCCATGGCCCTCCCAGGGGTCAGTGCTGCCTTAGGGCTCTTAGTCTTTCCTCCTACAAGGCTCACCTGCCCTGAGGCTCATGGAGACTCCTCAGGTGGGCTACTTGGTAATTATTCCAGTTTTCTAGCATATTCAGTTTAAGTAGGGAGGCAGGTTCACCTGGCTAATTGATTCCAGGGTACAAGGATCAGGCAAAAACCCAACGGGCAGCAGGTGAGGTTGCTATGTGATCGCTTTCCAGTTGGCCATCCCTGCTCAGCAGACACCAGACCTGCCCCCCATCTTCTAGACCCACATCTGGTGTATTTTCTCAACACCTCAGTGGGAAAACAAAGAATGGAGCCTACTGGAACCAAGGCAGTGTGTTCAGCATTATCGTGACAGCTGTCAAAACAGTTAGTATCAGACAGAACCAAAGGACAGGAGACGGGGAACTTCTCTGGGACGAGAGAAGGTTCCAGGAACCCACTCATTTCTGCCTTTGGGGCCCAGCCATCAGGGACTTGGTGTCCTAACCAAGAGTCATGCAGTCCCAGATGCAGCGTTTGGGGACAGTGTGGGTCTCACCCCGTCCACACGGGTCCAGATCCTGTGCCCAGAGACCCTGTGTCTGCTCCTCACCTCTGTGTGTCTTGCCCCTTGGAGATTCCCAACTTCTGAATTGAGGGTGTTGCCCTGATTAACCTGTGGTCTTTCTTCTCTTAATCTTGTGACTTTCACATGAGGTCAGGCACCTTTGAATGGGTTGCTGCTCTGTGTTCTGCTGGGTGAAAACCTTTGGCGGTGTCATATTAACATCATAGTGTATCACAGACCTAATCTGTAGGCTCGCCACTGTTTGGGGACCCTAGATGAATTTTCTGTAATTTATTTTTTATTTTCCTTTGGAATCAGGTTGATTTCCATTGTTTTACTAGTTTTAGCTGTACAGTAACTTAATTTGATTTTATATAGAAGTGAATCTATTCTTTTTCCATTTTTTTCCTCATATAGATTATTACAGTCTCTTTAGTAGAGGTCCCTGTTCTTTTCACTAGGTCCTATTTGCTTATCAATTTGTTAGATCTTAGTGTGTATATAAATCCTAAACTCTTTATCCCTTCTTTCTTTCTTTTGATACTCTTAATTTGATTTTTGCAGGCTGTGAAGTCTGTTTTGTACATTAGGTCACTGGTATGAATTTATAGATTGTGCCTGTAAGTGATCTCTCATGAGATTTGTCTTTCTGTCTCTGAGTTCCCTCACCTTGTGTGATGATTTCTTAGTACACCCATGCTGCTGACAGCATCCCTGTTTCACTCTGTTTTATGGTTGAGTGGTGTTCCAGTTGTAGATGTACCACCTTGTCCTCAAAGGCTAATAGAGTTCTGCAAAGAAAATGCACTGGTCACAGCAAACACTGTCTTCCAACAACACAAGAGAAGTCTCTACACATGGACATCAACAGATGGCCGACACCAAAATCAGGTTGATTATATTCTTTGCAGCCAAAGATGGAGAAGCTCTATACAGTCAGCAAAATCAAGACCAGGAGCCAACTATGGCTCAGATCATGAACTCCTTATTGCCAAATTCAGAGTGAAATGCAAGAAAATAGGGAATACCACTAGATCATTCAGGTATGACCTAAATCAAATCCCTTATGACTATACAGTGGAAGAGAGAAATAGATTCAAGGGACTAGATCTGTTGGACAGAATGCCTGATGAAATATGGATGGAGGTTCATGGCATTGTAAAGGAGACAGAAATCAAGACCATCCTCCAAAATACAGAAAAATAAAAGAAATACAAAAAATCAAAATGGCTGTCTGAGGAGGCCTTACAAATAGCTGTGAAAAGAGGGAAGTGAAAAGCAAAGGAGAAAAGGAAAGATATACCCATTTGAATGCAGAGTTGCAAAGACGAGCAAGGAGAGATAAGAAAGACTTTCTCGGTGATCAGTGCAAAGAAATGGAGGAAAACAATAGAATGGGAAAGACTAGAGATCTCTTCAAGAAAATCAGAGATACCAAGGGAACACTTTATGCAAAGATGGGCTCAATAAAGGACAGAAATGGTAGGGACCTAACAGAAGCAGAAGACATTAAGAAGAGGTGGCAAGAAGACACAGAAGAACTGTACAAAAAAGATCATCATGACCCAGATAATCATGATAGTGTGATCACTCACCCAGAGCCAGACATCCTGGAATGTGAAATCAAATGGGCCTTAGGAAGCATCACTATGAACAAAGCTAGTGGAGTTATGGAATTCCAGTTGAGCTATTTCAAATCCTAAAAGATGATGCTGTGAAAGTGCTGTACTCAATATGCCAGCAAATTTGGAAAACTCAGCAGTGGCCACAGGACTGGAAAGGTCAGTTTTCATTCCAATCCCAAAGAAAGGCAATGCCAAAGAATGCTCAAACTACCCCACAATTGCACTCATCTCACATGCTAGTAAAGTGCTGCTTAAAATTCTCCATGCCAGGCTTGAGCAAGCCATGAACCTTGAACTTCCAGATGTTGAAGCTGGATTTAGAAAAGGCAGAGGAACCAGAGATCAGATTGCCAGCATGTGCTGCGTCATCAAAAAATCAAGAGAGATCCAGAAAAAGATATACTTTTGTTTTATTGACTATGCCAAAGCCTTTGACTGTGTGGGTCACAATAAACTGTGGAAAATTCTGAAAGAAATGGGAATACTAGGCAACATGATCTGTCTCTTGAGAAACCTATATGCAGGTCAGGAAGCAAGAGTTAGAACTGGACATAGAACAACAGAATGGTTCCAAATTGTAAAAGGAGTACGTCAAGGCTGTATATTATAACCCTGCTTATTTAACTTATAGGCGGAGTACATCATAAGAAACACTGGGCTGGAGGACGCACAAGCTGGAATCAAGATTGCTGGGAGCAATATCAATAACCTCAGATATGCAGATGACACCACCCTTACGGCAGAATGAGAAGAAGAACTAAAGGGCCTCTTGATGAAAGTGAAAGAGAAGAGTGAAAATATTGGCTTAAAGCTTAACATTCAGAAAACTATGATCATGGCATCCGGTCCCATCACTTCATGTTAAATAGATGGGGAAACAGTGGAAACAGTGGTTGACTTTATTTCTCTGGGCTCCAAAATCACTGCAGATGGTGATTGTAGCCATGAAATTAAAAGACACTTGCTCCTTGAAAGGAACGTTATGAGCAATCTAGACAGCATATAAAAAGCAGAGACATTACTTTGTCAACAAAGGTCTGTCTAGTCAAGTGTATCCTTTTTCCAGTAGTCATGCATGGATGTGAGTATCGGGCTATAAAGGAAACTGAGCACAGAAGAATTGATGCTTTTGAACTGTGGTGTTGGAGAAGATGTTTGAGAGTCCCTTGGACCACAAGGAGATCCAACAGTCCATCCTAATGGAGATCAGTCCTGGATGTTCATTGGAAGGACTGATGTTGAAGCTGAAACTCCAATGCTTTGGCCACCTGATGCAAAGAGCTGACTTATTTGAAAAGACCCTGATGCTGGGAGAGATTGAGGGCAGGAGGATAAGGAGAGGACAGAGGATGAGATGGTTGGATGGCATCACTGACTTGATGGACACGGGTTTGGGTGGACTCCGGGAGTTGGTGATGGACTGGGAGGTGTGGTGTGCTGCGGTTCACGGGATCGCAAAGAGTCAGACACGACTGAGCGACTGAACTGAACTGAATTAGTGTTAGAAAAATTGTTTGATATAGGTGCCCTGGGATCGCATCTGATTTTCGTCCTAGAGAAGTCACAGCTCATGAGCGTAGCACATCTTCTGTGGAAATTAACATTCATTTAACTATCGCTATAGGTAAAACAACCCAATCATCTACTTCCAAATACCCTGGCTTTAACTCTGATGTTGGAATTATGTAGGAGTCAAAATTCAAGTCTTCATAAACTATATATTCATGGCTTCAATATCTTTGGTGACTGATAGTTTATACCATAAGGCATGGAGTGTTAATTTTGTCTATTATGTATAAAATTTATAGGGGTGGAAAGGCAATTAAGATGAAGATAATAGCTGGTAAGGTTGTTTGGATAGTCTACTTCTTGTGTGTCTATAGTGCCAGTGTGTGTGAGTTTTGTTGTCAAAATAAGTGAGATAATATAAAGTACTCGTGAGCCGATTAAGAAAACAATTACTAATGTGTTATCATGAAGTGTAAGAATTCTTCTATGATGGTTGGTGTTGCATCTTGAAAGTCTAGTTGTAGAGGATATGCCATTGATACATACAGATTTTTCACCTATAACTTAACTTCAACAAAGTGATACAATATTTCACTAATATCTCTTAAATAGAGAAAGAAATCATGGTATGATTGTGCCTTGAAATCAGTAGTTGGGGGTTCGATTCCTTCCTTATTTATTTTAAAATAATGTGCATAGGTTCTTTGAGTGTTGATATGGTTGGTCTATGGTAAGACCTCGTCTTGATGCAAATGCTTCTCAGGTAATAAGAATTATTGGGATTACTGTGGTTAAAGAAATGAATGGGCCTATAGATGAAATGGTATTTCATACTGTGTATGCATCTGGGTAGTCAGAATACTGTTGTGGTATTCCAAACAGCCCTAGAAAGTGTTTTTGAAAAAGGTTAGGTTAACATCTACAAACCCATTTATGAAGTGAATTTTTGTTCATGTCAAGTAGAGTATAGCCTGAGAATAATGAGATTCAGTGCAGAAAGCCCCCTATAATAGCAAATCTCCCACTGAAAGTACATAATGCAACTATGTAACTACATAGTATATATCATGAAGAAAATATGTGAAGGTGAATTAGCCAGGAAAATTCCTGTTAACCCTCTGACTGTGAAAAGAAATACAAAACCTAGAATTCACATTATAGCTGGGGGTCATTTAATGTTACTGTCATGAGGCATTGCTAATCAACTGAACAGTTTTACTCTTGTTGGCCTGGTAGTAATTATAGTGGCTGATGTGAAATAGGCTTGTGTGTCAACATACATCCTTACTGTGAATATCCGATGTTCTCATACAATAAATCCTAAGAATCCAGTTGACACTATAGCTCAGACCAGTCCCATGCACCTGAAAGTTTCTTTTCCCCTAAGTAATAGGTTACAATATGTGAAATCATCCTAAATCCTGGCAAAATCAGAAGATATACTTCAGAGTGTCTGAAAAATCAGATCAATGTGGATACAGTATTGGGTCCTCTCCTCCTTCAGGATCAAAGAAAGCTGTATTTAGATTTCAGTCTGTTAATAGCATAGTAAAATTACCAGCTGCCAATACAGGTAGTGATAGTAATATGGCTGTGATTAGGACTAATCACATGAATAACAGCATTTGATATTGGGATATGGCAGGGGTTTATATTAATAGTTGTAGTAATAAAATTGATAACACCTAAGATAGAAGAAACACCTGTTAGGTGTAGAGAAAAAATAGTAAAGTATACTTAAGCTCCAGCATGAGCTAGATTTCTGGCTAAAGGTGTAGATAGCTCAGCCTGTGCCAGTGCCTGCTTCAACTATTGGTGATGCAAGCAGTAAGAGGAAAGAGGGAGGGAGAAGTCAGAAGCTTATTTATTCAGGGAAAAGCTATGTCATTAGCTCCACCTAGTAGGGAAACTAATCAGTTACCAAAGTCTCCAATCATAATAGGGAGGAGTATAATGAAAACTATTACAAATGCATGAGCTGTTACAATTACATTGTAAATTTGGCCATCTCCAAGTCGAGTTCCAGGTTGGCCCAACCCAGCACAGATTAAGAACCTTGGGGCTGTGCCTACTGTTGCCAGCCAAAACCTTGGCCTTCTTTGTCCACTGACGCTGAACGAAAAATATGGAGACTGGGTTTGGAGGAAATAGAAAGGTGGCTTTTATTCTTAGCTGGCATAGAGGAGAAACGCAGTAGGCTTATGCCTCGAGAGCTGTGCCCTGCCCCCCGAGATGAATCTAGGGGCTTATAGAAGGCAAGAGCTCACAGTCAGGAATCAGTGATGAGGAGCAAAGGGGATAGGATCTTGATTTCTTCCTTTTGCATTGTTTCAAAGACAGTAGAAGACTGATGTCAATAACCCAGTAATTGAGTCTGGCACTCGGTGACTCTGTGACCTTCTTTCTGATACGTAACTACAAGGGGAAGAGTGTTCTGAGGATAAACAGCAGATTGGGATATATTTAGTGCAGAGTCAAAGGAAAATATGTGCCAAGTGTAGCTTCTTCAGAGTGAAGGGACAGAAAAGCAAACTTTGTCACAGACATTCAGCGTAAGGAGCAGTTACAGGAAAAAGAAAAGTTAGGAATGTTCAGGCCTGCTCACTGTTCTCTTTATCTTCTTTGTTGTCAGAAAAGAAAGGAGAAAAACTCATTCCTCCTTTTTCCTTTTCACTGCAACACTGCCTTCCCGGCTCAAGCACTAAATCATAAGTATATAGTACCAAAATCTTTACGGTTAGTTGAAAATAATAGGCAGTTAATGAACATAGGCAGAATGGCTGAGTAAGCTTTAGACTGTAAATCTAAAGACAGGAGTTTAATCCACTTTTTCTTTTTACTAAGTCCAGTGATGAATATTTCATGATGAATTGCAAATTCAAAGAGGCCGGTTCAATTATACGACTTTTTTTTTTTTTTTCTATTTTCCTTTTGCAATAGAAGTAGGTTGAAGTCAGTTGACCAGGGTATTTAGCTGTTAACTAAAAGTTCCTTGGGTTATACCCCACCAATCTAGAGAGGGTTTAGCTTGAAGTGGCTGGTTTGTATTCAATTGATGTAAGATATAAGCTTGCAAACCTTATGAACAGGAATTAAGTAAATTATACTTGCTTAGGGCTTTGAAGTATAAGGAACATCCCTGTAGTACAGGAATTTTCCTGTAGTTCATACAGTAAAGAATCTGCTTGCAATGCAGGAGACCTGGGTTCCATCTGTGAGTTGGGAAGATCCTCTGGAGAAGGGAATGGCAATCCACTCCAGGATTCTTGCCTGGAGAATCCCATGGACAGAGGAGCCTGGTGGGCTACAGTCTATGTGATTGCAAACAGTCGGACATGACTGAGCGACTAAGCCCACAGCACACAGGGCATTGAAGGCTCTTGGTCTAGTTAACCTAAATTCCTATTCCCACACTGAGAGAATTGGTGTTATGGGTAGAATTGTTGTGGCTATTGCAGTTATTGTGGATAGGAGTGTTATTTGTTTCATAGTGTAGAATTGTCATGTTTTCTCTGTTATTTGCAGAGACGAATAAGGTTAGTGCCGTGGAGTGTGTGAGTCATATGTTGAAGTATAGTAGTGCCATGATTGCTATTACTGTTGGTAAAACGATGCATTTTTTGGTTGTTGTTATTTTTTCAATAATTGTTCACTTGGGTCTGAATCCTAATAGTGGTGGGAGGCCTCCTATTGATAATAGGATGATGAGGATAAGGGTTGTTATGATTGGTATCTTGTTGCATGTATGTGATAGTGATAATGTGGTGGTGGTGGAGTTGGTTATGGACATTCTGAATATGGTGGAAGTTAAGATAATATAACCAGGTTTAGTGGAGAAGGCAATGGCAACCTACTCCAGTACTCTTGCCTGGAAAATCCCATGGATGGAGGAGCCTGGTAGGCTGTGGTCTATGGGGTCGCCAAGAATCAGACACGATGGAGTGACTTCACTTTCACTTTTCACTTTCATGCATTGGAGAAGGAAATGGCAACCCACTCCAGTGTTCTTGCCTGGAGAATCCCAGAGACGGCAGAGCCTGGTGGGCTGCCATCTATGGGACTGCAGAGTCGGACACGACTGAAGCAACTTAGCAGCAGCAGCAGCAGCAACCAGGTTTAGTGCTGTCAGAGTGGGATTACATAATAGGATGGTGTTTATACATCCTATGTGGACCGTTGATGAATAGGCTGTGATTTTGCATACTGCATCTGATTTCACCATCCTCAGCCTCCAATTATAGTGGATAATGTGGATATAGCTTGTATCAACTTGGGCTTCCCTGCTGGCTCAGGTGATAGAGAATCTGCCTGCAATGTGGAAGATCTGGGTTTGATCCCTGGCTTGGGAAGATCCCCTGGAGGAGAGCATGGCAACCAACTCCAGTATTCCTGTCTGGAGAATGCCCATAGCAGAAGAGCCTGGTGGGATACAGTCCCTGGAGTCAAAAAGAGTCAGACACGGCTGAGCAACTAAGCCCAGCACACAGTACGCTGTTAAATTAAATGATGGTGAAGTTTGGTATAGCACAGACATGGGTGCAAGTTTTTGTCATGGTCATAGGATGAAGTCAGATGTTAGTATAATGTCTTGTATACCTTCTGGTATTGCAATGTGAAATGCAGATTTTCCAGTTTTATTCATAAGGCTATTGTTATTAATATGGATGCTCTTTGATTAAATAGTTTTGTGGCAGTCCATTGTCCTGAGAATAAGAAATAATGACAGTTATCATGAGTAATATTGATGTGGTGGATTGTGTCAAGTATTTAGTTGATGCTTCTGTTGCTCCTGGGTTGAATTATTTATTATAATGGGGATCATGCCTAATATATCTATTTCAAAGCCAAATAGATAAGTAATCAATGGAGATAATTATAATGACAATAAATCCTGAGAAAATAGTTGATAGGATAATGATAAAGATGATGGGACTTATTAGTACAGAAAGGGTATAAATGAACATTTTTGGGGTACAGGCCCATTAGTTTAATTAGCTGACCTTACTCACAGAATGTGGTGTAATTTGGTAGCACAAAGAACTTTGGATTCTTAGGGGTGTGTTCAATTCCTATAATTCTAGATATAAGAGGATTTAAATCTTTATTATTTACTCTCTCAAAGAAAGTCTAGTCAGACCATTTCTTATGCTTGTGGAAGAGTACTTGATAATAGGATGGATAAGGATATGTGTCATATGCATAGGGCTTAGTGTTAGGGATAGAAAATATTGAAGAGTAAATGTATTCATTGGTCATATTGGAATCAGGGGTCTAATGCTCAAATTGATAGGAAGGAGACTGTTAATAACAGTGATTTGGTTCAGTTCAGTTGCTCAGTCCCATGCAACTCTTTGTGACCCGATGGACTCAATGGACGTGAATTTGAGTAAACGCCGGGAGTTTGTGATGGACAGGGAGGCCTGGTGTGCTAGAATCCATGGGGTCGCAAAGAGTCGGAAACGACTGAGCGACAGAACTGACTGACTGATGTTTCTATCATATGCTAGAGCAGCAATTGCGTCACACTCGAGTGACTCTGAGGAGATACCCCACGTCCAGGGGCAAAGGAGAAGGCCCAGAGAGATGGTATGAGGGGCACAATCACATTCAGAATCAAACCCCACACCTGCCAGAGACACTGAGAGGGCTCAAACGCACCCTGTGCACACCAGGACCTCAGCCACACGGAGACTGAGACAGAACTGTGTCTGGGTGTGTCCTGAGGAGATACGGGTCAGCAGTGGACTGTCGCAGGAACAGGGACTCTGGGTGCAGTAGACCTGGGTATGGCAGAAGCCCTCTTGGAGAAGTTCACCGTTAACCCACCACAGAGCCGCCAGGACGTCCACAGGACTGGGGAAACAGACTCTTGGAGGGCACAACAGAACCTAGTGCACACCAGGACCCAGGAGAAAGGAGCAGTGACCCACAGGAGACTGACCAAGACGTGCCTGTGAGTGTCCAGGAGTCTCTGCTGGAGGCGTGGGTTGGTGGTGGCCTCCTGCAGGGTTGGGGGCCTGACTGTAGCAGGGCCTGCATGGCATCTTTTGAAGGAGGTCGCCATTATCTTCATCACCTCCACCATAGTTTGGCCTCAGGTCAAAAAACAGAGAGGGAATACAACCTCGCCCTTCAACAGAAAATTGGATTTCCATCAGAGGGCAGACAGACTGAAAACCACAATCACAGAAAACTAACCAATCTGATCACCTGGACCACAGCCTTGTCTATGTCAGTGAAACTATAAACCATGCTGTGTAGAGCCAGCCAAGACGAACGGGTCATGGTGGAGATTTCTGACAAAACATGGGCCACTGGAGAAGGGAATGGCAAACCACTTCAGTATTCTTACTTTGAGAACCCCATGAGCTTTTGAAAAGGCAAAAAGATAGGACACTGAAAGATAAGCCCCCCAGGTCGGTAGGTGCCCAATATGCTTCTAGAGATCAGTGGAGAAATAACTCCAGAAAGAATGAAGAGACAGAGCCAAAGCAAAAGCAACACCCAGTTGTGGATGTGACTGGTGATGGAAGTAAAGTCCGATGCTGTAAAGAGCATTATATCATAGGAACCTGGAATGTTAGGTCCATGAATCAAGGCAAATTAGAAGTGGTCAAAGAGGAGATGGCAAGAGTGAAAATTGATATTTCAGGAATCAGTGAAATAAAATGGACTAGAATGGGTGAATATAATTCAGATGACCATTATGTCTTTTGGGCAAGAATTCCTTAGAAGAAAAGGAGTAGCCCTGATAGTCAACAAAAGAGTCCGATGCAGTACTTGGATGCAATCTCAAAAAGGACAGAATGATCTCTGTTCATTTCCAAGGCGAACCATTCAATATCACAGTAGTCCAAGTCTATGCCCGGACCAACAAGGCTGAAGAAGCTGAAATTGAATTTCAGCTTCTGAATTGAATGGTTCTATGAAGACCTACAAGACCTTCTAGAACTAACACCCAAAAAAGGTGTCCTTTTCATTAAAGGGGACTGGGATGCAAAAGTAGGAAATCAAGAAATACCTGGAGTAACGGACAACTTTGGCCGTGGAGTACAGAATGAAGCAAGACAAACCAAAATAGAGTTTTGCCAAAAGAATGCATTCATCATAGGAAACACCCTCTTCCAACAACACAAGAGAAGACTCTACACATGGACATCACCAGATGGTGAATCCTGAAATCATGTTGATTATATTCTTTGCAGCCAAAGATGGGGAAGCTATATACAGTCAGCAAAACGAAGACTGGGAGCTGACTGTGGCTCAGACTATGAACTCCTTATTGCCAAATTCAGACTTAAATAGAAGGAAATAGGAAAAACCACTAGACCATTCAGATATGACCTAAATCAAAACCCTTTTGACTATATAGTGGAAGTGACAGATAGATTCAAGGGATTATATCTGCTAGACAGAGTGCCTGAATAACTATGGATGGAACTTTGTGACATTGAACAGGAGGCAGTGATCAAGACCATCCCCAAGAGAAAGAAATACAAAAAGGCAAAATGGATGTCTGAGGAGGCCTTACAAATAGCTCTGAAAAGAAGAGAAGTGAAAGGTAAAGAGAAAAAAGAAAGATATACCCATTTGAATGCAGAGTTCCAAAGAAGAGCCAGGAGAGATAAGAAAGCCTTTCTCAGTGATCAGTGCAAAGAAATAGAGGAAAACAATAGAATGGGAAGGATTAGAGATCTCTTCAAGAAAATTAGAGATACCAAGGGAACCTTTCATGCAAAGATGGGCACAATAAAGGACAGGAATGGTAGGGACCCAACAGAAGCAGAAGATATTAAGAAGAGATGGCAAGAATACACAGAAGAACTGGACAAAAAAGATTTTCCCGACCCAGATAATCACGATGGTGTGATCACTCACTTAGAGCCAGACATCCTGGAATGTGAAATCAAGTGGGCCTTAGGAAGCATCACTATGAACAAAGCTAGTGAAGGTGACGAAATTCCAGTTGAGCTATTTCAAATATTTAAAGATGATGCTGTGAAAGTGCTGCACTCAATGTTCCAGCCAATTTATAAAACTTAGGAGTGGCCACAAGATTGGAAAAGTTCAGTTTTCATTCCAATCCCAAAGAAAGACAATGCCAGAGAATGCTCAAACTATGGTACAACTGCACTCATCTCACATGCTGGCAAAGTAATGCTCAAAATTCTCCAAGCAGGGCTTCAACAGAGCATGAACCATGAAATTCCGGATGTTCAAGCTGGATTTAGAAAAGGCTTCGCTTCATTTTAGATTATTTTAGGTAATGCTAGTTACTGGCATTGATAGTGGGATAAGGAAAAATATATAATAGATGCTATTAGAATTCAGAATAGGCACTGACTGAATGGTCAGAATGTCATGCTTTGTTGTTTGCATGTATGAAGTAATGGCATTAATACTTAGATTAGGATAGAAAAGATTCGGGCTAAAATTCTGCCTAGTTTGTCAGGGCTTGATCGTAGGACTGCATATGTGAATGAGAAGTATCATTCTGGCTTGATGTGTGAAGGTGTGTTGAGAGGTTTGCCGGGATGTAGCTATCTGGGTCTCCTAGTAGGTCAGGTGAAAATAGGACTAGTATTTTTAACCCCAGAACTAGTAGCAAGGCACCCAAGATGTCTTTAAATGTATAATATAGATGAAATGGGATCTTGTCTATATCAGATGAAATTCCTACTGAGTTATTTGATCCTGTTTCATGGAGAGATAGTAAGTGGACTATAGTAAGTGCTGCAATAAATGAGCTTGTAGAGAAGGGGAACCAACCATGTTACTAGTTGGTCATAATTAATTATTACAGAAATTACTTGTGCAAATTTAAATTGTACTGATGAGTAAGGTGATAAGGAAAGAAGAAATACAGTGTGATTAGCCCCTTTTGATCTGATACTAATATAGACATTTTTATTTGATTGAGGGAGGTGGTTTTTGGCAAAATATCCTCTCATTAGATTCAGTCTAGAAGGGGGATGCTGACTTTTGGCTGGTTAAATTTAAATAAGGGGTCTGGTATAAGGCATATTCAGTTTCAATATCTAGGTCTTTAGAGTAGAATTCAGTGAGGAAAGGCATTCCTGTCAATGCTAAGCTGCCAATGATAAGGGCGGTTGTAATAAAAGTCATAGCTCTAAACAGACCTCCTATTTTCTGAATATCTTGTTCATCATTTAGGTTGTGAATAATCTGGATTACATAAATAGAATGGCTTTGAACAAGGCAAAAGCATATTTTTGCAGAAAGAGGAATGCTGGGTAGAGTTGGTTGATGCCAATTGTTACTATCATGAGGCCTAATTGGTTGGAGGTGGAGAAAGCAATGATTTATTTTGATATCATTCTGGGTAATGGCACATATTGCTATAAATGTTGTGATAGCCCCTAGGCATAATGTAACTGATGGGGTACATTTATAGCTTTCTGTCAGAGGCTAGAGGTGAATGAGTATGAACATATCTGCTACTACTATTGTGCTTGAGTGGAGTAGGGCAGAGACTGATGTGGGCCCTCTATTACTGAGGGTAATTATGGGTGTAGCCCAAATTGGCAAATTTTCCTGTTGCAGCTAATACTAAACCTAATATAGGTAAATTTGAATTAAGTTGAGCAAGAGAGTTCCAGAAAAACATCTATTCCTGCTTTATTGACTATACCAAAGCCTTTGACTCTGTGGATCACAATAAACTGTGAAAAATTCTGAAAGAGATGGGAATACTAGACCACCTGACCTGCCTCTTGAGAAACCTGTGTGCAGGTCAGGAAGCAACTGTTAGAACTGGATATGGAACAACAGACTGGTTCCAAATAGGAAAAGAAGTATGTCAAGGCTGTATATTTTCAGCCTCCTTATTTAACTTATATGCAGATTACATCATGAGAAATGTTGGGGTGGAGGAAGTACAAACTGGAAACAAGATTACCGGGAGAAATATCAATAACCTCAGATATGCAGATGACACCACCCTTATGGCAGAAAATGAAGTAGAACTAAAGAGCCTCTTGATGAATGTGAAAGAGGAGAGTGAACAAGTTGGCTTAAAACTCAACATTCAGGAGACTAAGAGCCCGGCATCTTGTCCTATCCCTTCATGGCAAATAGTTGGGGAAACAGTGGAAACAGGGCTCCAAAATCGCTGCAGATGGTGATTGCAGCCATGAAATTAAAAGACGCTTGCTCCTTGGAAGGAAAGTTATGCACAACCAAGACAGCATATTACAAAGCAGAGACATTACTTTGCCAACAAAATTCCGTCTAGGCAAGGCTATGTTTTTTTCAGTAGTCATGTATGGATGTGTGAGTTGAACTATAAAGAAAGCTGAGCACTGAAGAATTGATCCTTTTGAACTGTGGTGTTGGAGAAGACTCTTAAAGAGTCCCTTGGACTGCAAGGAGATCCAACCAGTCCATCTTAAAGGAGATCAGTCCTAGATGTTCATTGGAAGGACTGATGTTGAAGCTGAAACTCCAATACTTTGGGCACCTGATTCAAAGAGCTGACTCATTGGAAAAGACCCTGATGCTGGGAGGGATTGGGGGCAGGATGAGAAGGGGACGGCAAAGGATGAGATGGTTGGATGGCATCACCAACTCAATGAACATGAGTTTGGGTAAACTCCGGGAGTTGGTGATGGACAAGGAGGCCTGCTGTGCTGAGATTCATGGGGTCGCAAAAAGTTGGACACTACTGAGCAACTGAACTGAGCTGAGGATAAAAACTTGTTGTGTCATGCATTGAAGTTAAGTAAGAATCATGCTGTTGTTTTAATAAAACCTGTATCAGCATAGGGTTTGGAGAAGGCAATGGCACCCTACTCTAGGACTCTTGCCTGGTAAATCCCATGAATGGAGGAGCCTGGTAGGCTGTGGTCCATGGGGTCGCGAAGAATCAGACACGGCAGAGTGACTTCACTTTCACTTTTCTCTTTCATGCATTGGAGAAGGAAATGGTAATCCACTCCAGTGTTGTTCCTGAAGAATTCCAGAGATGGAGGAGCCTGGTGGTCTGCCGTCTATGGGGTTGCACAGAGTCAGACACGACTGAAGTGATTTAGCAGCAGCAGCAGCAGCACAGAGTTATACAGAACAGATCCATGCCCCCCTGGCCCCGCTTTCTCACATCCACGCCCCCGTGCCTGCATCCCCACATCCACACAGTGCAAGCCAGCAGTCTGCCTCCTCTTTCCAGTCAGTCTTTGGGCTTCGCTGAGGTGATTTGCCTCTGGGGAAGGAAATGGCAACCCACTCCAGGATTCTTGCCTGGAACATCCCATGGACTGAGGGGCCTGATGGGCTACAGTCCATGGGGTCGCAAAGAGTCGGACACAGCTGAGTGACTGAGGAGTTATACAAAACTGCCTGTAGTGCTGCCGTGTTTGCATCTGCCATCCACACCATCATCCAATGAGCAGGAAGGGTATAATCCCTGCTCTTTCTCAGCCAGTAAGTAATTGGAAGAGATTATTAGTGGTAACAAGAATTAGTATTGTAACAAGGAAAAGAAGTGCTTGAAGAATCAGTTAATGATGGGGTCTGAGTGAATGAATCATATTGAGAAGTCTATCATTGATCATATGACAAATAGGGCCACCAGCACACATTATTGAGAAATAATCTATTTTAGAACTGAATGATAGCTTAAGGGTTTGTAGTGTGATTCAGCGCCAGTTTGAGATAATTATCTCTTGGCCTGTATACATGAATATTATTGTTGGAGCTAAGCTAATGGTGAAGGCATATGAGATAATCTTACATATAGAGGGTATGTGGTGGTTTTATAAATGTTAGTGTTTGTTATTATGATAGATGATATAAATAGTGAGGCTAGAGTGAAAGAGGAAATTTACTTTATTACTTTTATTTGGAGTTGCACCAATTTGGTTCTAACACCAGTGGATAAAAGTTTGAAAAACCCATGCTGTTAGTCATGGGAGTATAGAATCAGCAATTCTTATCTACTTCTGTGGTAAATAAGAAGGTATTGTCTTCTCTTACTAGATTCACGATCAAGTGTTTTCTTCTAAACTATATATACAATATAGGGGCCTAGAATGATTTTTGGGTTTAAGGATAAGAGTAGAAGAGGTAGGATGGTTAAAGAAAAGAGAGCATTTTCTCCTGTAAAAGATGGAGAGATACTGTTTATGTGGTGTGTGTATTTGCCTCACTGTGTTGTAATGACTATATATAAAGAGTATAGGGCAGCAATTACTATATGAATTCCTATTAAAATAATTGCAATGTTTGATCACGAGAAGGATATTACTACAAATAGCTCTCCAATCAAGTTAATAGTTGGGGGTAGAGCTAGGTTTGTTTAACTTGCTGGTAATCATCAGGTTGCTATTAGTAGGAGGGACATTTGTAGGCTTTAGGCTAGGATTATTGTTTGCCGATGGACCTGGTAATTTGAATTTGCCAGGCAGAACAAAACAGAGGATGTAAGACTGTGGGCAATTTTTAGGGCTGTGGCTCCTATACCACTTCAAGGTGTGCCGGTAAGGATAGCAAAGTGCTATGTGGCTGACAGAAGAGTATGCAGTGAGTGATTTTAGGTCTGTCTGGCATAAGCAAATGGAGCTGGTTATAATTATGCCTCATAAGGACAATAGAATGAGTGGATACCCTATGAAGTCTGTTAGTGGGTTTCAAATTATTGTAATTCGTAATTCGTAGTATACCATAGCATCCAAAGTTTAGTAGTGCTGGCAGCATAGCCAGAACTATGAAGCCTGCATTAGGGGCCTCTTCATGTGCGTTAGGTAGTCAAAGGTGGAGGCCATAGGATTGTATTTTTACTATAAAGACAATTATGCATACTAACCATATGAAACCATTGGATCAAGAGTTGGATATTGATTGGGCTCAGCATTAGAATATTTAAAGGTACTACTGTATTTTGAATGTAGACAAGTATTCCTAAGAGGGGGAGAGAACTTACTAGGGTATAAAATAAATAAAGACCTGCCTTAACGTGTTCTGCTTGATTTCCTCTTTGGGTAATGATAATGAGTGTTGAAACTAGTGTTGCTCCAAATAGAATATATAAAAGAATTAATTTTATGGCAGTAAATGTTATAATTAAAGTAATTATAGTATTACTAGCAGTGATAATATTTTTTTTCAGGTAGAGATTCTTTTAATAAGTGGTGTTGACGGTTAGTATAAGGGGTCATAACCATGTAGTTAAAATCTGTGGTGGTGTCCATAGCGACTGGGAGAAAACTAATGAGAAACTGAGGCTGTTATCATTGATTAAGGAGGAGTAGGCTTGTGAGTCTAGTTAGTAGACTATGCGTGGTGGTATTAATTCAGATTGAACTGGTGATCAGGTTAGTGGTATTGTTGCTGACCAAAATCTTGGCCTTCTCTGCCTGCTGAAGCTGAATAAAAGAAGATAGAGACTGAGTCTGGAAGAAATAGAAAGTTGGCTTCAATTCTCAGCCAGCAGAGAGGGGAACAAGCAGGTTGATGCCTCAAGACCTGTGCCTGCCCCCCTTGAGGAGTCTAGGGGCTCATAGAAGGAAAGGCTCACAGTCAGGAAGCAGTATGATAAACAAAGGGGATAGGACTTTGATTTCTTCCTCTTGCATTTATTCACAGTCGCATCAGTTCAGTTCAGTTGCTCAGTCATGTCTGACTGATGATGGGAAAAACTGAAGACGGGAGGAGAAGGGGACGACAGAGGATGAGACGGTCGCATGGCCTCACCGACTCAATGGACATGGGTTTGAGTAAACTCCGGGAGTTGGTGATGGACAGGGAGGCCTGGTGTGCTGCAGTCCATGGGGTCGTGAAGAGTCAGACACGACTGAGCGACTGAACTGAACTGAAACCACTCCAGTAGATTCTTCCAAGTGTGTAGCCCAGAGCGTTCTGCCTGAGGGAGTTGAGATTACACAGGTAAAACGTGTAACAGCTCACAGGGTGCTCAGGACTGTGGAACTGACAGCCCTCCCTGGGCAGCCAGGACCCTTAGCAGCGATGAGAGCCTCGCCCCCTCATGGTCCCAGGGAGAAGGAAGCTGATTGGCCTGCTGGCCGGTCCGAGCCACTGCTGGGAGGTCCCTGTCTACCCTGACCACTGGAGTGGCCCAAGGGGCCCACCCTCTCGGGCCCCATCGAGCCCCTGCTCCAGACCTGTCTGGAGAGTCCTTCCAGGCCGTCATGATGGGAACCTGTGGTGGGAACTCAGTAGAAAGGGCGTGAGGGCAGCCAAGACCTTCCTTCACCGAGGACTTGACATTGCCAGGTACACTGAGGTCACGCAGGTGGCGGGGATGCCGTTTCAGATGGTGGTCTGTGCTGAGAAGGACACAGGACTCGGGGAGGCAGGGTCTGATGAGTGGGAGTCCAGAGAGGCGCCTTCTTGGAGGAGGGGAGATGCTCAGACAGAACTGCATCTTAGGACCGGAGCTCCAGCAGGGCTGGCCGGTGGCTGAGGAGGGCAAGGCCAGGGCTCAGTCACAGGAGCGGTGCATCTGGCCTCTGGTAGAATTTCTGCTCCCCAAGGACTGGGGTTATTGTCTGTCTCCTCACGGTTGTCCTGTGCCTGGAACACGACCTGGCCAGAGACAGGTGCTAAGCAAATATCTGTGAATGAGTGGACAGTCCGAGTGTGGAGATGCACAGGACAGGCGGCGTCAGGCTGCAGAGTGGGGGTTAAGTAGATTAGGAGGCCGAGCCGGGAGAGAGGCGTACAGGGTTTGAGTCCGGACTCCCAGCCTCCTTGGGCTCAGGTCTCTCAGAAGACATCTGCTGGGCGAGTGCAGGCTCGTGGTCACTCTGGTCTGTCACAGACCTATCAGAGGCCATCTGCTGGGTGAATGTGGGCTCCTGGTCACTCTGGTCTGCCACAGACATATCAGAGGCTGTCGACTGGGTGAATGCATTCTTGTGGTCACTCTGGTCTGACACAGACCTCTCAGAGGCCATCCACTGGGTGAGTGCAGGCTCGTGGTCACTCTGGTCTGTCACAGACCTCTCAAAGGCCATCTGCTGGGTGAGTGCAGGTTCGTGGTCACTCTGGTCTGTCACAGACCTATCAGAGGCTGTCTGCTGTGAGTACAGGCTCATGGTTGCTTTAGTCTGTCACTGACCTCTCAGAAGCCATCTGCTGTGTGAATGTCGGCTCCTGGTCACTCTGGTGCACAGTTTCCACAGGGCTGTCAAGAGACACTGTGTGGCTGCCCCAGCTGGGGGCCACTTATTGCGCTCTTGCTGCCCCCAAGCTACGTCTGGAGAAGGCTAGTCCCAATGAGAAGCTACTTTCAGACTTCAGCTCACATCACAGGAACTAGTCTTCCAGCCTAAGGAGGTCACTCGGGGTTTCCTGTGTTAGTGCTCACAGCTCACACCCCCTAGAGAGTGGGCTGGGTCTGGGGGCACATGTCCTCTTCTGCTAAAAGTGACATTAGACTGTGTTCCCAGGAATGGACCACAAGGGGTGATGGGAGAACGTCTGCCCTACCTGCTTGGAGGCACTGTGCCCCCAGCCCCTGCCTTCTCCCCACTCAGGTATGGAGTGTGGGAGAGCAGGAGGGGAACCTGGGTCCCAGTGAGACCCTCTCAGCAGAGCTGGGCTTGGGTCAGGCTTGGAGGGTGTGACCGAGAGTTTGCTGGACAGGACGCCACATTTAGAGGGCCTCCTGCAGTGTAGGTTTCAGGGCTAGATAGCAACTAAGTGCAGAGCATGGTGGCTGAGCTGACGAATGTGGATCCTGCAGGCTGAACGCTGAGCCCTGAACGTTGGAAGGTTGTCTGGAGTCACAGGACCTGCTTGCTCTCTCTGCTGAGATGATCTCAATGGGGAACCAGGTTCCCCCTCCTACTATCTAGAAGCTATCAAACTGAAGCCACTCCTCATGGTGAGCTCTGAGGAACCTCAGGAAAGAGAGGAATACCTGCTTTCCAGCAGCCATCAGACTCAGCCACTCCCCACTGTGATCCCCGAGGAAACACAGGAAGGAGAAGTCAGGATGCTGGTCCCAGGTGGTAAGGTGTGTATCAAAGGGGATGATTTCAGTGAGATGGCTGGTGCATCTTCCCACACATAGAAAAGTGCTAAGTTCCTTAACTTTAGATGCTGCCCCCTGGTTTTGAAGTCCTAAAAGATTTGTACTGAATAAAACTCTCAACACCTGTATTATAATATTATTATGTCTATCCATATGAAGTAGAGACTTTCCAAAGGACAACAAAGACAAATCTCAACATTCAGCACACTGGCACCAGTGGTGGGCACTCCCCAAAAGATGCAACTAGTGGAGCAATTAGAACACTCATCACCCCTTTCCCATAAGATTGTGGAATGGACGCTGACACTGGGGAATTGTTACAGGGAAGAACAAAATCTGACTCCATGTTGAAAGTTTTACTCTAATCTTTGCTTCCTGTTGGTCTGTTTGCTCTAGGGATACTGTCCATACACAATGGCCTGCCCCAGGAAACCCCGCCCCTCTGCCTCTCTCCAGGACCTGTCCACCTGTGGATGGCTACAGGAGGGAGAAAGTAACACATCTCCTCCCGAGGCTGGCCATTCCAGGAGATATTTGTCAAATAAATGGCCTTTTTAGTTTATTTCCTTAACTCCTGCTCCGTGTTCTATAAAAGACACTGGCATATAGACCCTGACAAGATGGTTTCTTCGAGATGTTAGTCTGCTATCTTGTCTGCTGGCTTTCCAAGTAAAGTAATATTCTTTGCCTCAGCATCTCGGCTCTGATTAATCGGCCTGTTATGAGGCGTGCAGAACAAGCTTGGCCTTGGTAACAATCCCACATGCCTTCCAGTCGAAAAATCGAAACATAAAATGGAAGCTATATTGTAACAGATTGAATAAAGACTCTGAAAATGGACCATATAAAAAAATCTGAAACCAAAAACCAAAAGGAACTCAGTGGTTGTCTGAAATATTTATAAAGGAGTTAGTGCCCCTCTTGCCTGTACCCCTTGAAGCCACACTGGACAGTTAGGCCCTGTCCATTCAGGACACCCTCTCCAGACCCCGGTGGAGGTGCTCTGCCCTCAGTGCCCACCTGGGTTTCAGGAGTAGAAGAGACACAGCCTGGGGGGTCTCCTCTCTGGTCCAGGGGAGCGTCACACCAGCCACCATGTCTCCTTGCCCATAATAAATAAAGAGTGTTGTCAGCACCTGGGCAAGTGATGCTGTGGGCACCTGGACTGCCTCGTCCTTGTGAGATTTGGTGTTTAGACAACACAGAAGGAGGACAAGCCAAGAAGGTTCCAGGGAGCAGTGAACCCCTCTTCTCAGGGACCTGTGAGACCCAAGACTCACTCTGCCCACCCTGTTCTGACTTTTGGGAACTGGACTTTGTCATTCTCTGGGCAGGAGGTGGGAAGTACAACCCGGCCTCTCTTCCAACTCCTGAGACCCAGGTGGGCCCTGGGGGCAGCAGAACCTCCACCCGGGGTCCAGAGAGGGTGTCCTGAGTGCACAGGGCCTAACCGTTCAGTGAGGCCGGCCCTCGTCCACAGTGCACTGACCTGCTGCAGGGTCTCGGGTTCCCTGGCACCCAGCTCCCCCATCGCCAATCCCAGCTTGTTGTCTTGGGAGCCCCTCACTGGAGGGCACTCAGGAGGTGAAAGCTGCATGCGCAGTGAGAAGGAGGAGAAGACGGTGGGGCAGGGGTCAAGCATGGAGTGTCCAAGGCCCCTCTGCTTCCCCAGGAACACCCCGCCCCGCCTGTCGTGGCCTTTCTCCTCTTCAGTATGTGTCTTTGTGGCTGATGTTGCCAAACACCTTCCCCTGGAAGAGAAGGCTCCATGACCGTGGAAGGGGTGGAGGTGAGGACGTGCTGTAGCCCTAAACCCAGAGAGCTTCAGAACTAACTTCCCTGAGCCCTGAACGTACTGCCTGTTACATCTGTACCAACCGAGGCCAAGATCCAGGCAGATTCTCTGTGGAAACACTTTTCTGTCCAACAAGTGAGGACTTGTTAACCCACAGCTGAACCCCAAGACATGGGACGTGCTGTAACTGTGGATGATGCAGGGAAGGTGTTTGAGAGGCTTCTTCCCGGGCGGCTCCCCGAGGCCTCTGGAGTTACTGGACCCAGAGGCGGAGAGCTCGCGCTTCTCTCCTCACTGCAGGCCAGACGGTGCCCCCAACCACACAGCCCTACTCTTCCACCTCCGTGAGTTCAACAGAACCTCCCCCCCCCCCGGTCACGAGGCCAAAGCGCAGTCTTCTTGGTGAGCAGAGCAGAGGCCGGTGGGAAGGCGGGTGGAGGCTGAAAGCTTCTTTGTAGAGGAAAAACACGGACGTTGTTCCCGTGTGTGCTGGCCAGATGCTGCAGTAATTGATGTTCCCCACACATTTATGGGTGGGTTTTAGTTTCTGTATTTTCTAAGTTTCTTCTTTTTTAAACAGCTACATATTATGAGAAGATTTTGCAATCAACCATGAGCACTTGCAAAATAAGATGTTATGTTTTTTCTTTTCCTAAAATGTTGCAGTTTTCTATGGTGACAGATGAACCACCTCCTACTTTTAAATATTCATTTAATTGGCTGCGCTGGGTCTTAGCTGTGGCATGCAGGGCCTTCAGTTGCAGCATGTGGGAAATAGTGCCCTGACCACAGTTGAACGTGGCCCCCATTGTTGGGAGCTCAGAGTCCCAGCCTCTGGATCAGCAGAGAATGATGAGATCTCCTACCTAAAGCAAGGTTATTTATTTATTTTCGGCTTGCTGGGTCTCCGCTGCTGTTTGGGCTTGTCTCTGGCTGTTTGGGCTTGTCTCTGGCTGTTGGGCGTGGGGGCTGGTCTCTCGTTTCTGCGCTGAACTTCCTGTGGCTGCTGCTCTGTTTGGGAAGCAGAGACTCTAGGCTCGTGGGCTGCAGTAGTTGTGAACGGAGTTACTTGCTCCACGTCACGTGGGGTCTTCCCAGATCAGGGATTGAACTCGTGTCTCCTGCATTGGCAGGTGGATTCTTAACCACAGCACCACCAAGGGAGTCATTCCCCTCCCCGCTTTCTGCCAACATCCCCCTTTAATAAAAGACAAAAAATAATCTGTTTAGTAAGTTTTCAGGAGTCTGAGCTCTGGGGTCAGCGTCTGTGGTGTCATTCTCCCAAAGGCATCTTGGCTTCAGATACTGGCTGGGCTCATGAGTCCAGTAATCAGGGCAGGTCTGGTGGCTGAAGACAGGCTTGGCCACTGGAGCTCTGCCCTCAGCGACTCACCCAGGTTCCCTGAGCCCTGGCAGCCAAGCAGAGCTGTGCTCAGGCGGGGCTGGTACAGCCATGGGGCCACCGTGGTGAGGGTGGAGCATGCGACGGAGGCAGCTGGCTGTCCGTCCCGTGACTGCTGGTGTCCTGTGTTACCGTGCAGGGCAGTCACGGTGTCAAGCGGGGCCTGGCCACTGTCCTGGGGACAGGATGGGACCTCAGAGAGCTCGCATCCCTAGTCTCCATTTCCCAGCTCTGCTTCAGATCCTGGCTTGTGGCTGCTGGCAGCTCCCTGGGCTGGGAGGCTGTATAAAGCATCAACCCCCTTGCTCAAGGTCAGCTGAGACCCCCAGCTCCGGGGTCACACATCATCTGTGCCACCATCCAGGTCATCCCACTTCTGTGAGGGAGGGCCTGTGTGGGGCTGTGGGTGATGGGAGATTTGGGGGTATTGTGGGCTGGCCCCAAGAGTCAGCTTTTTGAGGGGAGGGGAGCGGAGGGGAGGGGAGGGAGAAGGTTTGACCTGCTCAGCCTTCCAGGGGATTCCAGGCCGAGCTCTGGTGGGAGGTGCAGGTGAGAACCCCCTGCAGGTCTCTGGATCACAACCGTTTTTCAGTTGAAGCCCCTCTGCCTACACCACCCCTAACTCTCCCTCCCGTGGCCCCAGCCTGAAGCCACAGAAGATGGGGAGTTTATGTGGCTTCCCTTCCTGTAGGGACCAAAATGCTGGTGCTCCCACCCCGTATCACAGATGAGAATAGAGACACAGAGAGTTTGAGCATCTTGCCCCAGCTCACACAGCTGCTCGGGGCAGGGCTGAGAACTGGACTCCTGTGGTCGCATCTGGAGTCCAGATGCTGTGATGACCCTGAGGGAGCAGCAGAGACCAGATGGCCCATGCTGAGTCAGGCACACACTCTCACACACACACGTGCACGTGGCCTTCACCTTTGCAGCTACAGAAGTCAGAGGGAACCAGAAGGCCACCAGGAGAGGCCAAAGGAGAGTCGGGGTCTATAAGGAGGAGAGGCCCCACTTCTCAGGAGGCCAAGGAATTCCCTTCCCTGGTGAGTCTGACTCCACTCTGCATTCCTCTACCTGGACCCAGGAACTGACTGTCCAGTGACCTAACTGACTTGGCTCCAGAATGATGCCTTCCCAGGTGTTCAGCTATGACTGGACTCCACTACTGTCAGTGATAAGGGGGGAATGAGTACATAGTCTGGGATTCAGATTTGTTTGGAGACAAAATTTATTAGAAGAGGAGTACTAAAAATCCACGAAGGCAATTGGCATGAACATCTCCAGAACACTTAAGAAACCCTCTGCTGTTTATCTACCTCCTCTCCTGTCATAAAAGTGGAAGGTCTATTTAACAAGTAATTCTTGCTTATCACACTCTTTCTTTAAAATATTTATCATATATTTATTTATTCGGCTGTGCTGTGTCTTAGTTGCAGCCTGTGGGAGCTAGTTCCCCAATCAGGTATTGAACGTGGGTCTCTGCATTGGGGTCTTGACCCCTGGACCACCTGGGAAGTCTCTCCTCATACTCCTGGGGACAGTAATGGGTCACAGGCCTCCTCTGAGGCCCCCTTAGAGCTGAGGCATGGGGTGGCTGCAGTAATCCTCCTGTGGCTAAGGTGTGGTTTGTTGGTCATGACTCACTCACACTCCCTACAAACATAGGGCTACTCCCTTGTGTGTGTCCTCTGGTGTCTGATGAGGAGTGACTTCCGACTGAAGCTTCGCCCACACTCCCCACAAACATAGGGCTTCTCCCCTGTGTGTGTCCTCTGGTGTGAGATGAGATTTGACTTATCATTGAAGCTTCTCCCACACTCCCTGCAAACATAGGGCTTCTCCCCTGTGTGTGTCCTCTGGTGTCTGAAGAGGTTGAAGTTCTTACTGAAGCTTTGCCCACACTCCCCACAAACATAGGGCTTCTCCCCTGTGTGTGTCCTCTCGTGTGAGATCAGATGGGACTTCTGACTGAAGCTTCCCCCACACTCCCCACAAACATAGGGCTTCTCCCCTATGTGTGTCCTCTGGTGGGTGATGAGGACGGACTTGTGACTGAAGCTTCGCCCACACTCCCCGCAAACATAGGGCTTCTCCCCTGTGTGTGTCCTCTGGTGTCTGATGAGGGCTGAATTCTGACAGTAGCATCGCCCACACTCCCCACAAACATAGGGCTTCTCCCCTTTGTGTGTCCTCTGGTGTGAGATGAGATGGGACTTCTGACTGAAGCTTCGCCCACACTCCCCACAAACATAGGGCTTCTCCCCTGTGTGTGTCCTCTGGTGTCTGATGAGGGCTGACTTCTGACTGAAGCTTCGCCCACACTCCCCGCAAACATAGGGCTTCTCCCCTGTGTGTGTCCTCTGGTGTCTGATGAGGGCTGACTTCTGACTGAAGCTTTGCCCACACTCCCCGCAAACATACGGCTTCTCCCCTGTGTGTGTTCTCTGGTGGGTGATGAGGGTGGACTTCCGATGGAAGCTTCGCCCACACTCCCCGCAAACATAGGGCTTCTCCCCTGTGTGTGTCATCTCGTGTGTGGTGAGACTTGACCTGTCCTTGGAGCCTTGCCCACACTCTCCGTAGGTGAACCTCATAATCCCCGAGACCGCTGCCCCCATGAGCAATGTGCCTGTGTCCTCTGGATTCAGTTTCTGGCTTGTGCTGGGCTCGACTTTCATTCGCTCATGCACCCCAGAACCCCCCATTTGTCCTCCGGGTGAGTAGGAAGAGGCCGTTGAAATCCTCTTCAGCCTTTTGCTTTTCAGCAATTGTTGGGGCCTCTCCTTGACCTTCTGACCCTCAGGTTTGTCGCTCGGGCTGTGTGGATCTGAATATTGCTGATTTTGATTGCCTGGGCAAGGATCCTCTGGTTGGAGGAGGTCTCTTTCGGATGGTCTCAGGAGGGTCTGAGAGGGGTGACTGCGTTGAGTGTGTTGGCTGAGGAATTTCTGACTGGAGAAGGCCAGAGAGCAGGAGGCACATGGGTGGATCTTGGGCTTCAGTTCTGCTGAAAGAGGAAGCTTTTGGTCAGGTAGCTGGTTTGCCGTGGTCAGGCCTGCCTCACTAATTATCTAAGTGTTGACAGTGCACGATTTGTCCCCTATCGGGTGTCTCTTTATAGTCCACGTTTCCACTCCACTCTTATTCTCTACATCTACAGAAATCCAGGAAGTTGGTGTCAGGGGCCTTTTCTACATATCACCCTGATAGGGACCTTCCAGCAGCATCAGAGGCAGCATCTCTCCTGATAGAGGTGGATCTGTAGGGACTTTCCCTGCATGTAAGTGACTGAAATGTCATGTCACAGTGGCCACAGGTACTTACCCTACTGAGGGATAAGACTTGATGACTTAGGTGAAATCTCCTGAGTGGCTCCCTGTGAGGGGAAAGGGTCTATTAAGTTAGGGGCGCCTGGCCTGGAGCTCTCTGCATATGGGAGGCAGCACAGGGGGTGGTTACAGCAGGTGTGGGTAAATCTGACTTTGTGGCTCCTTGTTCAAAGAGCAGCCTTTGTGCCGATCTCTGCAGGAAGTGGGTTTGAGACTGGATGAGACCGAGCGGCCCAGGTCCCACTGACCACAGGTCTCTGGCCCCTGCTGCCCAAACAGGTTCACAAATTGCTCCTCTCTCCGTTTCCCACAAATCATAAAATGAAGGCATATCCTTTCTCAAGCCTCACCAGTACTCATACCTCATTTATTACATTCAGTCTTAGTCCATTCAACGTGCACTAGGAAGCCCTGTTTAAACATACATCTCCAGCCAGACTCTTCATACCCTCACTCCCAAGCATATTAAGCTAGCCCACTCTCCCCTCATGTCTGGCAATGAACTGACCTCTGAGGGGACTCCCCGCTGCTGTCTCTTCCCAAAAATGAATCAAAGCATCGTCTTAGCACAGAGAACATGATGCTTGCAGCTGAAAGCCGCGCGATTTTTCTGTGTCACCCAGGAGGACCCCTGGGGCCTGCACGTGGACACAGGCCCTGAGGCTTCCGTGTCCCAACCAGCCTCCTTCCCTTCCCTCTGTGCTTCCTCCTGCGACCCCTGGCCTGGCCTCTCTTCCCGGCCCTGGGTCTGAGGCACTGGCTGCTCCCCTGCCTGGAATCCTTCCCCACGGGTGTTATCTCTGCAGAGACCCTGCCCCACCGTCCTGCACCACACCCCACCCTCTGCTCACGCTGACCCGAGGCACGTTCCCTGCACTGGTTTTCCTCAGAGCACCAGCCCCTGTGTGGCATGAAGCCCCTGCTGCCCCAGGGCAGTGGTTCTGTCTGTTTCGGTGCATGGAGCCCCGACTGGCACAGAGTATGAACTCAAATGACAACAAACTGGAACAGTAACTGAATGCACATCACTGTACATGTGTCTCTTAGAAATGGGACGAAATGAGGAAGAAACAGGTAAAGGGCAGAAAGCTGGTAGGTGCTAGAAATGTTGCTTTTTGCTTCTCAGCCTTTCAGCAGAAGGAGATGTTACACATTTTTTTGCATGAAATATTAAAAATTAGAACTAGCATTTTTAATATAATAATTTTTCCTCACAATCATATGACAAGAATAAAATTGTGAGGCATTTTAATTGCAACTCAACTGACTTTGGACTGGATTGTCCTCTGCTTTGAAATCGGACCACGGAGGCTCCCAGGATGGGGTCGGGTGCTGGAAGAGGGGTGACACTCACCTCTCGCGGTCGCGAGCTCACTCTTCCCCCTGCTGTCCCGCTTGATGCCAAGGTCCTGACCATATTCGTCCCCGTACCAGACCAGCAGCTCACAGCCTGGCCTGACCACCTGGCAGGTTCGGTAGAAGATCTGCCCGTGATACTGGAAGGCCACCAGGTTCTGCTCCTCATCGTCCCGGGCACAGTTCACATACCTGGGGGCGAGGCCGGGAAAGGGAAAGAAACCTCAGGTGATGAGTGCCCTCCACCCTCCGACCATGCCCAGCTCCTTGCCTTCCGCCTCTGAGGCTGCCCCTCATGTGGACCTTCTGTTCACACCTTCAACCAGGCCATGTGAATTCCCATGCTTTTCTCTCCTTACCTAATTAGCTATTTTTCCAGAGCCCAGTTCCAGACTCATGTCCACCTGGACTGTCCGTGAGGCTGGTGACCTCCAGCTCCTCTAAACTCTCAATTAAGCTCTCTTCCATCCACAGGAGTTGGTGCTCCTTGGCTAACACACAGCCCTCAGCACTCACCCCAGCCTGCTTTCTCTCCTGAGGCTTTCTCCCATCTCCCCACGTGTATCCAGGGTCCTATTTGCTTGCCCACCCCCTCCCACGGAAACTTAGATTGAGCTCTGATATAGCTTGAGACACAGAATAATAATAGTTTGTTCACTGTCTGCCTGCCCTGATGAAAGGGAGGCCCTCAGAAAATGGCCCCATTCAGGGCCATCCTGCCCCCCATTCCTTCCGAGGCCTCAGAGCCCACTTCTCACTGGAACCAAGCCTGAAGAGGTTGTTGCCAACATAGAGTCAAGGTCTCCTGTATTCGGTTATCCTGGCACTGTGTAGTTACTCAAAGATAGAAAAACTAGGGTTACTGTTCGTAAAATCAATTGGCTAATGTCTGTCTGCCGTATGTTCTCCAAAAGGACATGGATTGTGTGATCTGCTTCAGTGAAGTTGCTTTCAAGTCCACCAGTTTTGTTCAGCATATAGACTTGTATCTTGACGGCACATGCCATATTCTTATTTCCTTCTTTCTAGTGTCTTTTGAAATGAAAGAGCATGATATGGAGGGAAAAGAGGAAAGAAGATGTGAATGCTGTTGAGGGAGCCGGATTGAGAAGGAAAGGGGAGTGGGATTGAGGGAGTCTCAATGTCTACACACTGCAGGCTCACTGCACTCACCTCATCCAGTTGGCCCAAGACGTGTCCTTTCCATCCACATACTCATAGCAGTTCCTCCCTTTGGTGATCTGAGTGTCAGAGAAAGAGTTACAAGCTTCCCTCTTTCTTTTATTTGTTTTTTGGTAGGAAGATATAGAAGAGCTATATCCCTCTGTAGTCATTGGTGTTTTTCAGCCTGCATGGATTCACCTGCCAGTCGGACCACTCGGTAAGCCCCTTACTCATCATTCCAAGTCTGAGTCCCTTGGTTCATTGAAGGCAAGGGCTCCACAAGGGAGGAGTCACAACTGTGTGTCTGTACACTGTGGTCCCACCTCTCCTCTGACCTTTAGATAGAGGTCCTGAGTGTCTCTACACTGTGGTCCCACCTCTCCTCTGACCTTTAGATAGAGGTTCTGAGTGTCTGTACACTGTGGTCCCACCTCTCCTCTGACCTTTAGATAGAGGTCCTGTGTTCACGCCCAGGGCACACAGTACCCAGGGCTGACTGTGTCATTGCTGACCATGTTATCACCATGTGCATCCTCACATGTAGACATGAAGTACCCCCCACCACATACAAGCGGTTAGAGGCCAGAGGACAGGGAAACAGGTGCTTCTCACCTGCCAGGCGTATCCACTCTTGGCGGCCTCTTCATCGTCTGTGATCTGGCCCTCATAGGGGCCAAAGTGCAGGCCCAGTGGCAGATCGGACGCCTCGTTCCACACTCCAAGCCCAGCGTCAGGGATGCCCGACAGTCTGATGCTCAACCCAGGGGGCAGCGTGAGGGCTGAGCGATTGGCATGCCCCTTTTCCACTGCACAGTCCTTTACAAAGGTTGGGGGCCCATGGGCAGCACAGCTCTCGATGAAGAAGTTCTGACACTCCTCACAATCTGGAGGTGAGAGCAGGGATGAGAGGAAGTATAGTGATGTTGCTGGTCGTAACGACCTCCTCAAAGAACTGGGGCACTCATGGTGTTAGGGGAAGCACACTGATTGAGACCGCCCACCCTGGTCAGGCAGCATAGTAACCATTTGCATGAGTCATTTTATGACAGGAGATCCTGATAAGGAATACGGAACTAATAAGCCACCACCAACCAGAAGAGTTAGGGAAAGATCAAAAGGAGACACGGCATGTCTGTCCACTTCCCAGAATCCTTCTCGCTAGCATCCACCTTGGCGGAGGGATGCGTCAGCCACCAGGGAAGACTCTGAATTAAAATGATTTGCCAAAGACCACCCGGAAAATAATCCCATCACCATAAAACCTGAGACTGTGAGCCTCGAGGCAGAGCAGTTCTCCTGGGTTCCCTTACCTCCTGCTCTCCACCCAGGTGCCCTTTCCCAACAAAATCTCTTGCTTTGTCAGCATGTGTCTCCTCGGACAATTCACTTCTGTGTGTTAGACAAGAGCCCCGTTTTGGGCCCTGGAAGGGGTCCCCCTTCTTGCAACAAATGGCGACTCTGGTGGGACTCTTCTTCGCTGAGACTGATATCCTGACCACTCGGGGTACTCAGGGGCCAGCTTGCATGCCAATGGGCCAGACCCAGCAGCTGCAACTGGGACCTTTTTGTCCCTGCTCTTCTGATGCGGACAACTGGCCAGAGTGCCCTGACCGGTAAGGAACAAGAGACTTTGTTGACCTCTCCCCTTCCCTCTCTCTTTCCTCTCCCTAGCCCTTCCTATCCTTCCCATTTTTCTAGTCCCCTGGTCCTGGAGGCAGGAATCTGGTTGAAGGGCCTCAGCTTGAGCTGAGGATTGGAGACCTATCATCTCCTCTTGTCAGAGAACTTGAATTTTCTGGTCTGGTTTCTGGTAGGGCCGGGTTCCAGTCCTCCCTTTTCTGGAAGCCCAGGGAAAAGTCCAGTAACGCCTGGGTGTCTGTAGGTGGCAAGAGACGTCTGTAAGGCCACCCCTTTTGTCCCCCTTTCCCGCCTCCTCCTCCTTCTTCTTTCAACCTGGCTTCCTTTCCTCCTTTTGAAATCTTTGAAGACATCTGAAGTTTTGTGTCTCTATGGAAGGTTTTCTGAGAGACTGTATTCTTGTATTTAAGGGAGTGTCTGATGAGGACTGCCAGGTTTATATGTGTGTGTTTTAACTCTGCTCTGTGTTGTGATTTGTGATGGCCATTTTGCTTTGTCTGGCCACCATTTAGACCTGCTGCCATTTTGTTAGAACTTGATTTTCTTTCCCTGTGCCTTGAGAGCAGGTCTCTCAGGAACACTTATATAGACCATCTCTAACTCCTGAGACTGAGAGAAAAAGGAAAAAAGCCTTTAAAAATGTTATTTATTTCAACTTTTTTATAAACTAGTAAATTTTATATTGTAATATCTAATTCATGACCTAACTTAGAAAATGAAGCTAGATCTTGCACTGTGTCTGTCTAAATATGTTTTGGTATGTCTTTTTCTCTGGGTAATATTTTTTAGGTTAATTTGTAAATTAGCTCTACTTAATTGGCTTAAAAAAGGTAAGTGCTTACAAATCAAATAATTCTAAATGAAACAATAAATTCCAGGCTTAGGTGAACTGGGAAATATTCAGTACTAAATACCTGATATGAATGTTTGTTTGTTGACCTATCTAATATAGACATGTCTTAGAGTAATTAACATCAAGTAGAATATTTTCATTGTACCTAGGTTTAATATAAGTTAAATATTATACCTGTTACAAGTTTGTCAACAAGGAAATTACCTCGAGTGAAAAAACTTCTAAAAAATGTAAATGAGGTATGAGTTTGTATATAAACTCTATTAAGAATAATTATTCTTTAAAAATATCTGTCTACAATAGTCTCCCCAGATTGGCGTAACTTGAATTTCTAAGGGTTGTGCTAAACTAAGTATTGGAAGTCTATTAAATAATTATGTCATTTCCAAATGAAATAAGATTTTGAAACATTTACTACTAAACACTGATTTCCTTTTACAGAAAAACTAAAGAGATTTGGGACTATAAATGAATAATATTTGATGCCATCCTAAAATGTTTTAAGAAAGCAAGGGTTTTATAAATTATCACTGGTATTTATGCTCACCAACCTATAAAATGCTAGTATAAAAGTTAGGTCTTGGTTGCTAAAGGAAAGCAGGAAGTGTGCTTTCAGTAAAAAAGTATGAAAAAATACTAAAAAGAGTTATGCATGATCAGGATTTTCTAAAATTGGATTACAATTAGTTAGATAAATGGATTTTGTTAGGAATGACATGGTCATAAGAAAACTGGTTAGAGCCACTTAGGTCCAAGATGGCGGAGCTGACTTTCACTAGACCTTGAGCCTTGGTATTTACGCCCATTGTGACATATCAACAAGCTAAATGATACACCCGTCAACATTGACTAAATCTGACCAAATGTTCTAAATGCTTTTAATTGATCTTTTCAACAAAACTTCCTAAATCGAATTCTTTTGAAGTTCCTTTGACCTCTAGCTAACTTTGGGGTGCTTCAGAGGGCCCCTGAAACATCCCAAAGAGAGATATTAAACTGTGTTTATTTGGTTGGTTAAATTACATGAAAAAGATTATCAAATGAGTAATGAATCTGCTCATGTTATAATGTACGATAAAATTACTAATACAGATATCCTAGAAATTATATGGAGTTCTTAACATTTTGATATGTCTTGGTGTTCTAATTAGAAACCTGATGACTTCACAAAAGTTAACAAAGGACTGAATGAACCAGTAAATATGCTTATAACTTATGGTTTCTATCTAAAAAAATTACAGGTTTGAATCTTGTGTTTTCCGTGAGTAAGGAAAACCTTCCTCTCAAACTAACTATGAAAATAATTTGGTAAAATTATACGTTATGAACAAAACAATTATATTTTCTCTCTATCTGACTCCTCCAGAAATTTGGAACTCTTAGGTTTCCGGTAAGTTTATCAAATGAGCTAGGAAGGTTATCTCACTAACAGGTAGAAAAATCTCAAGGAATTTTTGAGCCCTTAAAAAGAAAAGAGTTCACCTAGATTTGTTAGACAAAATCTGTGATAAGCCTTTGGTGTGAGTTTCCCAGCCCTGTTTTATATTAAAAGTTCAGTCTGAGATTCTATAAATGTTTCAGCAAAATAAAAAGTCTATTAACAATTATGGTTATATAAATCATTAGACCAAAATTAGTGAGAACAGACCTGTTTTGCAAACAAACTAGCGTTAATTTGGTTATATTTGATAAAAATGAGGGTAACTTTAGGAAAAAAAAAAAGGTATTTCAAAAAATGTTAAATCTCAGTTAATGGAGGTCTGCATGTAGTAAGACTCATTTCTTAGATAGTTCTTTGCTGTTATGTGATATTAATGTAAAATTTAATTGAATTCTTAAAGAACACCCTAAGTTTGTTTCTGAAGCTTATCTCAGTAATCTATCTTTGGATGAAGATCAGATGCCTCATGACCTGCAACCAGGACTAGAAAAAGACATAATTTAGGAGACTGTCTCCAACCTGGATAGAAGGGCTTTTTATCAGGTACTCTTAACTAGCTCATGCACAATGAAACTGAAGGAAAATTAACTCTTAGATTAATTCCCACTTCCAAAGGCCCCTACACTGGATTGGTCTATAGAAAAGACAGCCGACCTGATCTCACCTTCAAATGATGCTCAAACAGGAAAAACTACACTACACCAGGATGAAAAGACAACTACATCAGAGGTAGGCAGCTTGCCCAAGATGCTGGATCTGCTTCGTATGATCATTTATAGTGTTTTCTTGACTTCTTAGACCTTTGCATATAAATCAAATGCTTTTCTATCATAGGCCTGATCCTATGCTAGTTTTAGAAATCAATCCAATTTTTGGGTTTGTGGCCAATTACCTGTATCCAATTCTGGGTTACCTTGGTAAATTTCTCTACTATAAGACTCTAACTGGTTGGCCCTGAAAAAATTTACTTAAAAAAAAAAATTATAGTCATATTCAGGTCACTGTGATGCTACTAGATGGGATCCCCTCACTGGGCCAATTAATAATGCCTGCTCTGACTCTGGCCATAAATTTGAGCTTTTTTCTATCACTCAGGCTTAATCAGAGCAACAAGAAAAGTTTCAGCAAAAAAAAAAAAAAAAAAAAAAAATCTCCCACAATTATGAGAAGGATTTATATAGATAACACCATGCTATGGTAATTTAGGTTTAAAGTCTCCTCTGTGTTGGAAACAATTAAATCATACTAAGGATAATCTGTCTAGTAACACTAAAAAACTGGGCTATGTGCCTTATAGACGGTGGTGCCAATGTATAATTTCCCTGAAAGATAAAGATTTGTACAGAGTAGACTAAGTCAGACGACCTGAGTTACACTGGGCTATGTGCCTTATAGATGGTGGTGCCAATGGATAATTTCCGTGCAAGATAAAGATTCGTGCAGAGTAGACTAAGTCAGACGACCTGGGATATACTGGGCTACATCTAATGGAAGCTCTTAAGTCTTACTTGTGACTTTACTAATACTGCTGGCTATGCTCTTTGTATTTCACCTGTTTTACAAAACTGCTGTTTCTTACACTGCCAAATGTGTGACTGAGGCCTCTGATAAAATAATATATAGTTCCCTATGAGATCGATGATGATAACAGTGTAACTCTAGATATGAAAAAAAGCAACAAGAGGGAATGTCTTCCTGGACCAAGAGGCTAGTAAGACAGGTGGTCCAGAGAATTTTGGATACTGTTTAATGGCCTAGTCCAGTAACAGCACATTGAGTGGCCTGTCAACAAAATCTTTGCCAAACCTGAAAATGGACATTCTCAGCACCATGGGATAAAATGGTCATGAAATGCCCCCCTCAAAATCATGGTCAAGTTTATGAGCAAAAAGTGGCTCTGCCAACTGAAGATTGACACTTGCCATCTACCTCTACAGAGATTAAATCATGGCCTGTGCAACTGCTGACTTTCAACAGCCCTGAAAGGAGTTCAGGGTGAAAATCAGGAATGAGGCACTCGGTGCTCTGAAAAAAACTGGCAGAACAGGCCTTCAGATAGTTAGATCGTTTCAAGAGATTTTATGAGTCCCAATTCTTGCATCTTCTCATACCTAGAGAAACACTGACGTCAGTAATGGTGACATCTGCTTTGGCTATTAAGGAAAATTTTACAACTAAAAGTCAAAATAGAGTACTCAGCTATGGTTCAGACATCCTGGAAAATAACCAGGTGTTACTATGGGTGTAATTTCAGATTAGACGTTATATTGCTAAACTTGAGTTTTCTGAGTTGTGTCAGGCTTAGATGCCACCATTCTCAAAACAATGTCTGCTGGATGCTAATAATTTCTACCTTACTTTTTATAAAACTAGACAACTGGCCACCTGGCTAAAAGTCTCCGTGAAGTGCCAGGACTAGACTGGGTTTCAGGCCTATTCTTAAAAAAAAGAGATTTCTTTTGTCTATTAAAATTCCAGTTATCCCTCCTCCAGCTACTACTAATTGGGTCTGTTACAACAAAATGGCAGACCAAGAGATTGAGATTTTAATCATAAAAGGCTCAGATCTAGGACTTAGAACTCAGGAATACTTTCAATTCAGTGTCTCTTCTCCAAGCTGAGGCGGTCCTATGCCCCATTTTGACAAAAACTTATCACAGTCATAGTTGCCCTGTTCCCTAAATTAAAACTGAGCAGGACTCTGTGGGTGGCGACTCTGGAGTACAGATCTGCTGTGTGTTCCCCATTTGTTATCTGTAAGATATAGGCTTCATTCAGCCTCCTTGACCTTCCCTGAGTTCCAAAGGGTGGATTCAAACGATTGCAAATCAGGGAAGGGAGAGAATACAGAAACAGGAGAAACAATCAAATGGCGGTACAGCCTTGAGACAGGGTCCTGGTTCCTACTCAAAGAAATACGCATAACAATGTCTTTTGAGTTCTTCTACAGAACTGGAGCCACCACCCTGGTGGAAGATGGTAACTTCAGACTAAACACGATTCCTGGAGCACAGCTCTGTTCCTTCACCACCAGCCAAGCAAAAAAAAAAAAGTCACAAACCCCGCAGCCCTCACTCCAAATGTTGCCTCCTATTTCTGGGGACCAGTGATGACCATCCTGTAAGGTCTCCTGTTTGGCCCCTGTCTATTTCATCTCTGAGAGGCGCCAACAGTTTCAAACTAAATTGCTGTTATTACAAGCGTAAAAGCTGGTTTCAGATATAGAACACCCCAACTTAGATCAGGTAGAGAGAGACTTCTGCTCTGCTAGGCAGGCCCATGCCCAGGCACAGCAGGAAAAATTTACAGAAGAAAGAGACCTCCGCCCCAATTCCCAAGAAGCATCTTGAGTATAAAGTCTCTCAGGGGGGAGTTGTTAGGGGAAGCACACTGATTGAAACTGCCCACCCTGGCCAGGCACCATAGTAACCATTTGCATGAGTTGTTTTATGACAGGAGATCCTGATAAGGAATACGGAACTAATAAGCCACCACCAACCGGAAGAGTTCGGGAAAGATCAAAAGGAGACACCGCATGTCTGTCCACCTCCCAGAATCCCTCTCGCTAGCATCCATCCTGGCTGAGAGATTCGTGCACCACCAGGAAAGACTCTGAATTAAAATGATTCGCCAAAGACCATCCGGAAACTAATCCCATCACCTTAAAACCTGAGACTGTGAGCCATGAGGCAGAGCAGTTCTCCTGGGTTCTCTTACCTACTGCTCTCCACCTGGGTGCCCTTCCCAATAAAATCTCTTGCTTTGTCAGCATGTGTCTCCTTGGACAATTCATTTCCGAGTGTTAGACAAGAGCCCAGTTTCGGGCCCTGGAAGGGGTCCCCCTTCCTGCAACAATGGCATTTGGCCTCGATCCTGCACCTCAAGTCATAGAGGAAGGGGATGACCAGGGGACCAGATGGTGAGGTGAGGTTAGTGGACCAAGGCCTTGTAGCCCCTTCTCCATGAGTGGGCCAGCGGGGTCACTCACAGAGGTAGTCGTCATCCTGGGGCTCGCTGACCTCTTGGTACACGTGGCCCTTTCTTTCTCGTAAACTGTACCTCTTCACTCCAGTCTCCTTTCCTCTGAGTTCTAAGATGGAGAACAGAAGCTAAGCAAGGCTGGTGGGGTCTGGAGAATTAGTCCCTGTTTTATTGGAAAGTGTGAGATCTCCTACCTGTCCATCTATACACTTTGTTAAAACTTTCTTACATGTAGTTTTCAAACTTTTACTTTTGTAATTTTATGCTTTATTGTTCCATTATTTATTTCTTGGCTTGTGGGATCTTAGTTCCCCGACCAGGAATGGAACCCACACCTCCTGCAGTGGAAGTGTGGAGCCTTAACCACTTCACACCCAGGAAGTCCCTTCTCTATACTTTTTTTAATTTCCCTTTAACTACTGGTTCAGGAGACTGAGGCTCCACTGACCACAGATGCCCAGTTCAGTGATAGCGTTCTGCACTGCCCGTTAGTAGGTTTAACTTCCGAACCTTCTTACTTAGGAAATAGTTCACCAACACATCTACTCAGAAAATATATGTTAAGGGCACACAACACGTAAGGCACTAGCAGAGCTCTGGGCATAAACACTAACAAAGCACAGTTCCCATTATCACAGCTGGATTTAGTGAACTACTTTTAGGTGTCAGACTTTTGCATTTAATGTAAGGCTTTCATTACTGTATGAATTATGTATCCTTATCCTCACTTTAAAGACAGCAATCAGGACCTCAGAAAATGTATAAGATTTCCCAAGGCCCCAGTGCTAACTTCATGTCTCAGACCAGTCCAGCTTAAACCCCGCCTACCCAAAGTCCATGCCACACACCTAGGTCATACTTATTAGTTTTTCTACAGGGATTAGAGGAACTAATTAGAGGAACTCCCCAAAATTTCTCTTACCGACTTTTTGTCTGGGGTGCTGTCCAGGGGTCCTTGCTTTTCTGTGATGGGGCACTGGTTTCTGAGCCTGCTTGGAGCCACTTGTCTTCAGCGATTTTGCTGCTCCCAGCAATTCCTTCAAACTAGATTCCTTACTTAATGGTGCCCTGGTCATTCTCTTTGTGATTAAGAGACAACATGCAGTTCTTTAGTTCTTTAGGACTTTATGAAGTGTTTTCACATGCATGACTTTAGTTAATACTTTGACAATTCTTGGAAATACCTGATTTGGGGGGGGGGGGGAGGGTCTGAACACTGGACTGTAACAAAAGGACCTAGGTGGATAGTGAATCAAAACTAGAATTCATATCTTAAGGTTCTTCCCCTGCAACTTTCTGCATAAAAGTGACAGCAAGGCAGGGAGAATAGCTGGAGGCCAGGGAAAGAAGAGGCTAAGGGCTCGTAGTGAGATCCAGGGGGTTTCTATTAACTAGTGGTCCTTTGATGGACGAGGAAGTATGGAAAATTACAGAGGGGACAAAACACGTCTGGAAAATAAGGTGACAACGCAGTGAGATTAAGAGGAGAAAAGATGATCGGCAGAAACCATTTAGACAATAAAGAAAATGAGATGAAAGTTGCAGGTTGCCATGTCCTAGAGACAATGTTTGGAATTAAAGTAGCTGGTCTCATCAGTTCTCCTTGAACAAGGCTGTATGACTAGCTGGTTCTACTCAGTTTCCTGATCCATTAATTGGTATACAGGCTAATTCTTAATATTATGGTGGACATGAAATTTAATAACCTTCACCAAATTGTTGTGTCAGTTATTTTATACAGTTAGAACATGAGCGTACACCCCTGGTATCAATTTATTCCCTAAACTGCATCTATATTTGAAGTCTAGCTCACAGATACTATCTTCAGCATTCTTTGACCTTTCTACTCCTAGACGAATGCTTAAATGTGGAGTCACTCATTCACAAAACATTCAGGGGTCCCTCAGCGGCTTTGAGCTCGGCCTGGACTTCTGAGAATGAATGGGTGTGGGCTAGGCTCTCAAAGCTTATAACACAGGGGCAGGCTAAACAAATGATTCCAAACAGGAGAGTCGCCTATTAGAGCTCAGAGGAGGAGCTGTTACTCCCTCCTGCAAGAATGAGCATTTGAAATGATGCCCAGATGATGAGTTTCTACTCAAAAGTGGGTAATCTATGTGAAGTCCTTCTGTTATTTTCTTATTTGTTGCTTTTCAGTCATAAACCTGAGGCTTCTCAGGGTTGTGAGTTGCTTCCTCTTATTGGAGTGGGAGGCTCTGAGGTAGGGATCCTGTCTCCTTCTTCATCTTGGACTGTCCACTCTACAAACTCCCCAACATGTCCTTAAGCTTCCCTTAGTCGGATTTCTTAGCATATCCCTCCCTAGCACAGCACAAGAGAACTGAGGTTGAAAACATCTCTCAGATGAATAATATAAAGATGTATGAATAAGCTTCATGGAACTATGGAAGTTTTAATCAGTTTGTAAGGGGTTTAGAGAACGTGCATTGGTTTAGATTGCACTACCAGTGATACTGTGATCTCAGGCATATAATCAAATGTTTTTTACCTCATTTTTTGAATCTATAATGGTGATAGCTATACCTACTTATAGGTACTGTAGGATTGATTTAAGGTTTAAGTAAGTTTATTCACATATAATGCTTAAGGTCTGAAATATTATGAAAATAATGTAACAACAGAACCGCCTACTACTGCTTTTGTTCTTACTAACTGTAAAGATGGTGATGATATCAGACAGTGTGCTAAAGATCCAGGACAGGAAGGCAGCCGTCTCCAGGATCTCTGTGTTTCCTCCTATTCTCACCTGTGACTGGATCCATGAGCAGGATATTTTGGCAACAGGATTTGGGAAATACTCACCTTCTGATGTTTACTGTGCTCCACTCTGAAGGCCATCGAGGAAGGTTTACCTAAAAAATGACGAGAATCAGTGTTTTTGTTGGGAAATGTTTCCAAACTCTGGGTATTCTAATTAAGCATACATAATTCTAAGCCAGAGAGTGACAAAGACAATGATTACCAAAGAAGGAATGGAAGATGATTTCTGTATCATCAACTCTGTGCTTCCACTGGGAGCATTACATAATTTTCTTAAAATTAAAAAAAAAAAAAAATGAAACTTCATCTGTGCCTCATCTGATGTTCCGTAGAGTATCTAATAAATTTACTAGTTGTTCATGACAAAAGTACTCAACAATGTAGAAATAGGAGGAAGTGACTGCAATATAATAAATGTCATATATTGAAAGTCTACCTCTAACATCATAGTCATCAGTGAAAAAGATCAAGAAAAAAAGGCAAGGATGCCCATTATCAACATTTCTGTTCACCATAATATTAGAAGTCCTAGCCAGGGCTTTAGGTTAGAAATGGAAACAAAAGGCTTCCATTTGGAAAGAAAGAAGTAACATTATGTCTGTTCACAGGGGCATGGTTTTATGTGCAGAAAAATCTTTAAATCCACACACACAAAAATCCTCCACAGAAAGTTGCATGGGACAAAATCAACATTCAAATATCTTTCCATGCATTAAGAATGACCATTCCACAAAGGAAAATAAGAAAACAATCCTATTTATTTTTTATTTTCTAAGCTACAGTCAAGAGCTAAATTTTAAAAAAAAAATTTATTTTTATTTATTTGTTTGTGCCAGGTCTTTGTTGCGGCATGTGGGATCTAGTTCCCTGACTAGGGACTGAACCCAAGTTCTCTGCACTGGGAGTGTGGAGTCTTAGACACTGGACAAAGAACCTTGTTTGTAATAGCATTGAAAACAATGAAGTAATTAGGAATAAACTTAAAGAGATGAAACACTTACATGTTGAAAACTACAAAGTATTGCAGAAAGGAATCTGACATAAATAAATAGATAGGTGTCTCATGTTTATGGATTTGGAGGCTTAATATTATTAAGCTGTTCATACTACCCAAAGCAATTTAAAGATTCAAAGCAATTCCTAATAAAATCCGAATGGAATTTTTTTCAGATATAGAAAATCCATCCAACAGTTAACACGGAATCTCAGAGAACCCCAAATAGGCAAAGAATCTTAGAAAGAACAGCAAAGCTGGAGGCCTCTGATTTCTGAACATACTACAAAGGTACAGGAACCAAAAGAGTGTAGATATGGCAAAAAATGTGTGCTTAGTCACTCAGTCTTCTTGACTTTTTGTGACCTTTTGGACTGTAGCCCACCAAGCTCCTCTGTCCAGGGTATTTCTCAGGCAAGAATACTGGACAGGGTTGCCATTTCCTTCTCCAGGGGATCTTCTTAACCCATGGATTGAACCCGCATCTCCTGTGTCTCCTGCACTGAAGGCAGATTCGTCACCTGCTGAGCCACTGAGGAAGCTGGCTGGCATAAAGACAGATATGTCAATCAATGGAACACAATAGACAGCCAGAAATAAACTCTTGGATACATGGTCTAATGATCTTCATCTATGGTGTCAAGATAATGGGGAAAGTTGAATCCCTGTAATGAATGGTGCTGGGCAAAAAAAATAACCATATGCAAAATAATGAACATCTTACATCTTGAAGAAAAATCAATTCAGAATGGATTGAAGACCTAAATGCAAGACTTGATAATACTCTTAGAAGAAAACAAGAGTGAAGCTTCAGGACACTGAATCAGCAATGATTTCTTAGATATGGTACCAAGTGCACAAGTATTAGTAACAAAGTACAAATAGACAAATGAGATTAATCTTAAAACCTCTGTGCAGCAAAGGACACTGAACAGAGTTGAAAAGGCCACCTACAGCATGGTAGAAAATATTTGTAAAATATGCATCTGATAAGTGGTTACTAAGCATACACCAGTATGAAGGCTACCTATAAGCCAGGAAGAGAAACTGACTGACCATGATGGCACCTTGATATCAAATTTCCATGCTCCAGCATTGTAAGAAAACAAATCTCTGTGGTTTAAGGAATGCAGTCTGTTTTCTTATGGCAGTGTGAGGTGACTAACCGTGAGAGAAGGAATTGAATAGACATTTCTCCAGAGAAAATACACATATGGCCAACAAACATATGAAAAGATGCTCAATATTACTAAACAATAGGGAAATACAAACTGAAACCTTCTGTGATGGGCAATAGGTATAAGAAGACAATAGCAAGTTTGGTAAGGATATGGATAAATTGGAACCCTTATATACTACAGTTGGCAATGTAAAATGTTGCAAGCTTTCTAGAAAACAGTATGGAGTTTCCACAGAAAATTAGAACTGCTGTATGATCTAGCAATCCCACTCAAGAGTGTGTTTCCATAAAGAATTGAAAGCAAGATATTGAATAAATAGTGGGCACATGTATGGTCACTGCCCCATTATTCCCAATGGGCGAGATGTGTAAGCAATCTAAATGTTCATTGGTGGATAAAAGATAAAGATTATATATAAGATATATGTTATAGCTCTTATATCCACATGCACACAACAGAATGTTTTGAGGCCTTAAAAAAGAATTCTGTCATATGCTCCGTCATGGATGGGCCTTGATGATATTTTACTAAGTGAAATGAACCAATCAAAAAAGAGAAATATTGTCCGATTCCACTTCTATGAGGCATCTAAATTAATCAAATCCATAGAAACAGGAAATAAAATCGTGGTTGCCAAGGGCTCTGAGGAGGAAGGATTGGAGAATTGTTCCTCAGTGGGTTAGGGCTTCAGTCACGCAAGATGTAACATTTCTACAGATTTGTTGTACATCAATGTGTATGTATATCCCCGGTGGCTCAGCGGTAAAAAATCCACCTGCAATGCAGGAGATGCCACAGATGCAGGCCCAGTTCCTGGGTTGGGAAGATCACCTGGAGCAGGAGATGACAACCCACTCCAGGATTCTTGCCTAGAGAATCCCACGGACAGAGGAGCCTGGTGGGCTACAGTCTATGGGTACGCAGAGTCAGACATGACTGAGCGATTAGCACTGTGGCCACTAACACTAACATGCACACAATTAGCAACAGTGTGCCATACACTCAGAAATTGTTAAAAAGGTAAATAAAGATGTGCAGGTGTATGGTGACCCGAGGTGTAGGTATTCCCTATGAAGAATCTCTCCTTATGTCAAAACCTTTGAAGACAACCAAAAGTTTGCTTTTCATGTCCCTTTCACTAGTTTTAATAACCTAAGGGAACAGAGGGACTTCCCTGGTGCACAGTGGATGAGAATCTGCCTGCCAATGCAGAGGACACAGGTTTGATGGCTGGTCCAGGAAGATTCCACTTTCTGCGGGGCAGCTAAGCCTGTGTGTCACAAACTACAGAGCCTGCATGTGCTCTGCAACAAGAAGACACTCACAGCAACCAGAGAAAGCCCATGGACAGCAATGAAGACCCAGTGCAGCCAAAACTAAATAAATAATTTTTAAAAATCTGAGAGAACAGAAATCCATAGATGGAGAATCATAGAACTATTTAAATTGTTTTCTCCAGTCTAGGGAGATTAACTCTTCTAAACTCTTTGAGCAGCTGAAGAGGAAGTGAGCTGCTCACTTCTATTTTATAATAAGTGTACTTCATTTTATTTACCTGATGCCATCTCTGGTCAGTGAAATGTGGGAAAGATCACGGAGAATAAATAGTTCTCTCCAATCCTTTCCCAAAATCAAAATATAGAATTAGTTTAACCTTAGGGTAAGAAGATCATGGGTTTTGTTTTAAATACATACATAAATAATGTATCTTAATATAATATGTTAATTATTTCCTTTGCAAAGAGATTTAATCCAATAACCAATGAGATTAGTATTAAATCTGTTTGGTGAATTTATTTCTAAGGTTTCTTTAACTGCCTTCCACTAAGAATGTTTAGCAAAAATAATTCTTTTTTAAAAAGAATCATAAATTTTAACCGTAAAACTTTTGAGAATTACACTGGAAAACCTATACCTTCATCTTCATTCAGGCTTATGTAAATATTTGGCCACAACCACTTCGGAATGCTGAAAATTATGTTTTCCTTGCTAATGGCTGAGATGAAGTTGAGACCTAAGCCCAGGCTGGTTTCAGGAAGACACCTCCAAATCCTCCTGGCCTCTCACCTTGCTGCCTTGGTGTCCATTCTTCATCAGAATCCTCAGTGTCATCTACCTGGGGCTTGATAACCTGCCTGCGGTGATGCATGAAATCCGGTCGAGTGGCTCTGAAACCTGGAAAGAAGCAAAACATTTGTTCTAAGAAGGAGAAACAAAGCATAGAAGCAATGGGAAGTGTCACAAAGTCAAGGAAATCTGTAGGATGGGCTGGGGGAATCTAGAATAAGGCAAGAGGTGAGCTGTGCACTGCAGGGTCAACCTCCCTTTGGTACAAAACTGTAAACATTTCCTTAGTCTCCACACAAAAGGGAACTGTGAGCAGATGAAGCCACCTAAGAGCTGGCCAAGTGAACAGTGAGGGTGAAGACCTGTTTCATGTTTCCCAGGCTCACAGGCACCCAGCACTTCCTGTTACCTATAGCAATCAGCGCTTCATAGTTTCTTTTCATATTCCTATATCGGATTTTTTCCCATTCTCCCATCTCTTCCCATTGTTCCTTGGAGAAGTATACGGAGATGTCTTTGAAAGCATCTTTGGCCTAAGGAAAATAATAGATTTCATCAGTGATTTACTAATCTAAGTCAGACCTTAGAGCTGGGCCTTCTCCTCCACCTTTTGTGCAGGGAGTAGCCTGAAGCTACTGGATGGTCTGTGTGAGACAGGGATGAAGACTTTCCTTCCCGACTGTGTCCTGCTTACCTGAACAAACGCTGAGCATTTTCCTAGCTCTCCCTGGACACAGAGCAGTTGACGAAGCTAGTGTCCTGTTTTGTCCCACTCCACCCCCCCATCTCAGACAGGACCAGGCATTCCCATCCTGTGTATGGTCACAGGGAAGTTCACTCAGCTGCCCAGGCAAGCAGTCTGTGGTGCTTCAGGGACCAGCGCCATGTCCTTCCTATAGAGCTGGCTTAGAGCCCAGCTTTGCCGCCTCCACCTCTCACCGTGGGCTTCCACTCTGTTCTCCTGGCATCTCCCTCAGTGCTCTCCTCTGGAGACCTGTTCGGCCTCATGGCCATTGGAGTGCTCAAGGCCAAGGTGCCTGTGGAAGAAGAAGGTGCTGAGATAGCCCAGACCAGTGTCCAGAGCCTGGTCTGTCTTCCTTGGGTGGAGTGTCCAGGGCAGGAAGGTGAGGGGAAAGTCAGGGTGAGGGTATTGGTGGGATGGACGGATCCTGACTAGATATGACAGATCAGCCTAATGTGAACTAGATTTGGTTTCTTTGGTTCCCCTACAATTCAGCCCCTCTGAGGGAAGGCACTGGGAGGAAAGTGTCTGTGGGTGACGGAGGGGTTCTTGATGAGACCCGGAAACCCCTAACTGCTGGACTGGGGTCAGGCTGAAATTAGGGCTCTGTTCCAGTGCAGCAGAGGGAATGTTTCTCCAAGAAGGGTTTTGAGGATCTCCTCCTGGACACTCAGAAAAATCGGGGCATAACGTAGGTCCTACGTCTAAGGGAGAAGTCGCTCGGCTTGAGGAGATCTGGGTCCCACGGGCTGAAGTAACTAGGGTCCTCAGACAGAGGGGACTGGGGATCTTTTGGCTGATGTAGAATGTGCAGGGTGAGAAACCTTGGGATCTGTGAGGCTGAGGAAATCGGGGGTTTCTTATTAAGGGACTTTAAGTCTCTGACAGGCAGGACAATTAGGGTCTTGAGGAGGAAGTTTTAAGAGCTCCCAGGCGGAGGGATTCAGGGTCTGTGAGGTTGAGGAAATTTGGTGTCTCTGCGGGTGGTATTTTTAGGGTGCCTCAGGCTGAGGGGAACTGGGCTTAATCTAGGTATTTGAGGGTCGCAGCATTAAGAGGTTTGGTGTTTCTGTGGGTGAAGGGACTTGTAATCCCTGAAGCTGACGAGACCAAGCCCCCTTCAGAATAGGACTCAGGTTACTCAAAGTTGACAGGATTTCGGACCTCCCACCCTGGAATTTGAAGCCATCAGGCTAAGGGTTTATGAGGGCTGGGCAGGGCGCGTTCCCGTCAGCCTCCCCGCTGTCCTGCCGCGCTGCCCACCGTGTCCCCAGGAGAGCTAGAGGTTAAGCGAAGTCCAGTCCTTATGCGCTGAGGTGAAGTGAAGGGCCAGCAGCCGGCCTGTACCCTGTCAGGCACAAGCGACCAATCGGCGTTGTGACTGAGGCAGTCTGGCCAATAGGCGCCCGGAGGGTGCGGAGCGCGATGGAGGCCCCGCCCCACCGCTCGGGGATTGGCTGCTCTGTGGGCGTGTCTGTCAAGCCTCCAGCGCTCAGGCGCAGTTTGGCTGGTTTCTTTGTTTTCATGCATGACCTCTTAGGCTTGGATCCTCAAGTGGGCGGGTGGTCCTCAGACTGAATGTTTCTTTCCAGTGCCCTCAACTGGTATATCGGCTCCACCAGACTGTAACCGTGCTCCCGGAGTTTATCCTAGGCACACCTGTGCCCTACCTTATCAAATCCAGTTTGGTCAAGAACTCTTATGTGGTGAGTACTGCATTATTCAAGGGAAACGGTGTAATTAACTGCATTCTGATGAGACACAAGATAAACACCGTGTGGTCAAAGATTTAAACACAACGCGTGGAATAAGGATGTTAGAAAAAACTTGGAGGATTTTTAACCCTAAAGTAGAAGTGGCACTGATGAGCCATCTGTATATTTAATGTAGGTATGAGCAGCCTTCAGAAATGAGGTATAAATAAAACCTCAAAGCCTTGCAAGTGTTTTCTGTAAGCCGAGGCATTGATCTGGAGGACTGTGGATCCACTGAGCTGAGGTTGCCTGACACCTACTGGCTTCACAAGATAAAACAGGGACACTGTTCCTGGCCCTTAGGTAGCTTTGCTCACAGAAAATTAATGTGATTTCCATGTATTAGAAGCAAAGCGACTGACTGTAGAATTAGTGTCAAGTGGTGGTTGGGAGTCTGGATGGAGAAATGTTACCAGAAAAGTGAGTTTACCTCTTGGTGGGTGTAGAGCCAGAAGGTACAACCCAGCCAAAGCTCATGGGAAGGAAAAGTGTATTACTTGCAGAACTATGGAGAACACCATGGAGCTTTCCAGAGCAGGGTCTCTGTAAACCACAAAGTTGGGTAAGCTTTAATCTATGAGTACAGGCATGTTCCAGCTTCTGTGGTGACTCAGATGGTAAACAATCTGTGCATAGCAGAAGACCCGGGTTCAACCCCTAAGTGAGGAAGATCCCAAGAGGAGGGCGGGGCAGTCCACTCCAGTATTCTTGCCTGGAGAATCCCATGGACAGAGGAGGCTGGTGGTCCATGGGGTTGCAAAGAGTCAGACATGAGTGAGTGACTAACACTTTAACTTACAGGCATGTTCATTAAGGGTCTTGGGCTGTGGGAGACTCCAAGCTTCAGTCGATTAAAGTCTTGAGAGTCAGAACCAGTCACCATCAGCATCCCTTACATTCCAGCTGGTCTGGTATACATATAGATATCTATTCTTGATATAGATATAGATATCTATTCTTCTTCATATTCTTTCCCCTTATCAGTTCAATTCAGTCACTCAGTCGTGTCTGACTCTTTGCAGCCCCATGGACTGTAGCACGCCAGGCCTACCTGTCTATTTGTAACTCCCGGAGTATACCGAAACTCATGTCCATTGAGTCGGTGATGCCATCCAACCATCTCATCCTCTGTTGTCCCCTTCTCCTCCTGCCCTCAATCTTACTCAGCATCAGGGTACTTTGAAATGAGTCAGCACTTCACATCAGGTGGCCAAAGCATTGGAGTTTCAGCTTGAACATCACTCTTTCCAATTAACACTCAGGTCTGATCTCGTTTAGAATGGACTGGTTGGATCCCCTTGCAGTCCAAGGGACTCTCGAGTCTTCTCCAACACCACAGTTCAAAAGCATCCATTCTTCAGCACTCAGTTTTCTTTATAGTCCAACTATCCCATCCATACATGACCACTGGAAAAACCATAACCTAGACTAGACAGACCTTTGTTAGCAAAGTAACATCTCTGCTTTTTAATATACTGTCTAGGTTGGTAATAACTTTTCTTCCAAGGAGTAAGTGTCTTTTAATTTCATGGCTGCAGTCACCATCTGCAGTGATTTTGGAGCCCCCCGAAATAAAGTCAGCCACTGTTTCCCCATCTATTTGCCATGAAGTGATGGGACCAGATGCCATGATCTTAGTTTTCTGAATGTTGAGCTTTAAGCCAACATTTTCATTCTCTTCTTTCACTTTCTTCAGGAGGCTCTTTAGTTCTTCTTCACTTTCTGCCATAAGGGTTGTGCCATCTGCATTGCTGATATTTCTCCCGGCAATCTTGAATTTAGCTTGTGCTTCATCCAGCCTGGTATTTCTCATGATGTACTCTGCATAGAAGTTAAATAAGCAGGGTGACAATATATAGCTTTGATATGCTCCTTGCCTGATTTGGAGCCAGTCTGTTGTTCCATATCTGGTTCTGACTGTTGCTTCTTGACCTGCATACAGATTTCTCAAGAGGCAGGTCAGGTGGTCTGGTAGTCCCATCTTTTGGAAATTTTCCACAGTTTATTGTGACCCACACAGTCAAAGGCTTTGGCATAGACTAAAAAGCAGAAATAGATTTTTTTTCTGGAACTCTCTTGCTTTTTCAATGATCCACTGGATGTTGGCAATTTGATCTCTGGTTTCCCTGCCTTTTCTAAAACCAGCTTGAAGATCTGGATGTTCACAGTTCACGTATTGGTCAAGCCTGGCTTGGAGAATTTTGAGCATCATTTTGCTAGTGTATGAGATGAGTGCAATTGTGCTGTAGTTTGAGCATTCTTTGGCATTGCCTTTCTTCAGGATTGGAATGAAACCTGACCTTTTCCAGTCCTGTGGCCACTGCTGAGCTTTCCAAATTTGCTGAAAGATTGAGTGCAGCACTTTCACAGCATCATGTTTTAGGATCTGAAATAGCTCAACTGGAATTCCATCACCTCTACTAGCTTTGTTTGTAGTGATGTCTCCTAAGGCTCACTTGACTTCACATTCCAGGATGTCTGGCTCTAGATGAGTGATCGCACCACTGTGATTATCTGGTTCATGAAGATCTTTTTTGTACAGTTCTTCTGTGTTTTCTTGCCACCCCTTCTTAATATCTTCTGCTCCTGTTAGGTCCATACCACTGATGTCCTTTCCTGAGCCCATCTTTGCATGAAATGTTCTCATAAGCATGTTTTAAGGTCGCTATTGCAGGGAATGGCCACAAGGCATCAGGACATTTTCATGCCCAGTTGTGACTACCTTGAAAGTGAAAACTTTCAAGTTTTAACTCAAGACTGTAATTCAATATGGAATGTAGCTGAAGAAACACCCAAAAGCTTGTGTGCTCTTTTTGAACATTCTTATTTATTTTAATAATTTTTTTTATTTACTGGCGGTGCCATGTGGCATGTGGGATTTTTAGTTCCCCGACCAAGTGTCGATCCGTTGCCCCCTGCATTTGAAGCACAGAATCTTCACCACTGGACTGCAGGGAAGTCCCCCTAAGCATTATTTTTTTTAAAGTAACCTTTATTTCATATTGTAGTAACATTGATATACCATGTGTTGTTGGTGGCAGGTGAACCGAATGTATTTTCTTTTTGGTTGTTGTTCAGTTGCACAGTCAGGTCTTTTTGTAGGAGCGTTCCCTTTTCTACAGGCCCTGTTATACTGGTAAGACATCTATTTGTATATACATAAGTGTACATAAATGTAAATATCTAGGTACATAGATATGTAAATACCTAGGTTCATAGAGACATAAATATCTATATACTTAAACATATAAATATATATGTACCTATAGACATAACTATCTATGCAAAACAGAAAAAGAGACACAGATGTACAGAACAGACTTTTTGACTCTGTGGGAGAAGGCGAGGGTGGGATGTTTTGAGAGAACAGCATCGAAACATGTATATAATCTAGGGTGAAACAGATCACCAGCCCAGGTTGGATGCATGAGACAAGTGCTCGGGCCTGGTTCACTGGGAAGACCCAGAGGGATCAGGTAGAGTGGGTGGCAGGAGGGGGGATTGGGATGGGAAATACATGTAAATCCATGGCTGATTCATGTCAATGTATGACAAAAACCATTACAATATTGTAAAGTTATAGCCTCCACTAATAAAAATAAATGAAAAAAAAAAGAATTCAATTTGTTGTAAACCATGGGCCCCACCCAAACCCAATTAATCAGAAAATTTTGAATTGGGGCCCTGTAATTCATGTTTTCTAAGCAAGATTTTCAGTGGATGGTGATGCACATGAAATTTGGGAACCTCAGTGGCTGTTTTTTAAAATCCCCTTGGAAACGGAACCCTCTTACACTGTTGCTGGGAAAGCAAACTAGTATAGACGCTATGGAGAACAGTGTGGAGATTTCTTAAGAAACTGGAATTAGAACTGCCATATGACCCAGGATTCCCACTTCTGGGCATATACACCGTGGAAACCAGATCTGAAAGAGACACATGCACCCCAGTGTTCATCACAGCATTGTTTATAATAGCCAGGACATGGAAGCAATGTAGATGCCCATCAGCAGACGAATGGATAAGAAAGCTGTGGTACATATACACCATGGAATATTACTCAGCCATTAAAAACAATTCATTTGAATCAGTTCTAATGAGATGGATGAAACTGGAGCCCATCATACACAGTGAATTAAGCCAGAAAGATAAAGACCAATATAGTATACTAACACATATATATGGAATTTATAAAGATGGTAACGATAAGCCTATATGCAAAACAGAAAAAGAGACACAGATGTACAGAACAGAATTTTGGACTCTGTGGGAGAAGGCAAGGGTGGGATGTTTCAAGAGAACAGCATCGAAACATGTATATTATCTACGGTGAAACAGATCACCAGCCCAGGCTGGATGCATGAGACAAGTGCTCGGGCCTGGTGCACTGGGAAGACCCTGGGAATTGGGTGAAGAGGGAGGTGGGAGCAGGGATCAGGATGGGGAAAACATGAAATCCATGGCTGATTCATGTCAATGTATGACAAAAACCATTACTATATTATAAAGTAATTAGCCTCCAAGTAATAAAAATAAATGGACAAAAAAAATATACATTCTAGGTACATAGATGTACAAATACCTAGGTTCATAGAGACATAAATATTTATATACATAGACATATAAATACTTATGTACATATAGACAAAACTATGTATATACAGATATAAATATCTATTATAGATACATATAGACATAGATATCTATATACATAGACATGTAAATATCTGTATACACAGAGGATGGTTACACAGTGGACAATGAAGGAGACCACCTTATAGACAAAATAAGTGATACAGATAGTAACATTTATAAGAGCATACTAGGAGAGAGAAACATGAACAATTTCAAGCAAAGAGAACACAGCTAAGCAAGATGCATGTGACTAGTTTTAATCTGAGGGCACTAAGTCAACAAGTCCACAGGGGGTCAGTAGATGAAGGCAAAGTCTGGAAGGGTGAGATAGTGAAAACTAGTTAAATGTTTCATCTTTGTTTACAAAGTATACCTCATACATTTTTGGATTAATACTTGTTACCTCCTTAAGTATGTATCAGCTATATATCCTCATATGCCCACATCCAAACTGTTTCAACTCAAATCAAGCATAACTCCAACTTGTTGCAACTCTAGTTAGTCAACTGTCGCAATTTCATGAAAAAGACACATTGTGATTCTTTTGTATAGACCAGTAATGGTTAGGATTTCTGTCTAATTTTTTTTTTTAGGGTCCTTAGAGATCATTTAAAATTTCAACACTTCTCCCTGCTTCACCTTGTTCTGATTCAGTTGACATTGGAAAAGTTATGGAAAGAGTGTTTAATATAATCTGAACTCACCAGGTATCTATTGTTTGGTGTACATAAAGATCTAAGAAATAGGCTTCGATGGATGTAAAAATAAATATTGTGGATATAGAACATAATTCGAAATTGCGAGAGTCATTTGACCAGAGAGCAATCACAATGGATCCACTTCATCTCCCACACCCATGAGGACAAGTTTATCTTGGTAATAATATCAGCAACTGAAGAGTTAAAGTGTTATCACTGTGAAAATTGATTATGAAAAGAAATCTATGGAATGTTTTCATAGATAGGATGCAACTTTCCAAGAGGCTTTAAATTTCAGGTGAATGTTTTATTATTTGAAATCTTGAGTGGATTACAGACTCTGTAAGTTTTACAGACTGTTCAAAGTTACATTCTATCCCATCCCGGAATGAATCCATTACCTTTTGGTTCATGCACTTGTGACACACTTCATCAGCTTAGAGACAATCTGTGTTGGGGAGTGTTCTAAACCAATGTGTGCGTACCAGCTGCAGGTCTGACAAGAAACATTCACTCTCATGTTGTTGTAGTTGCTGCTCAGTGGCTAAGTTGTGTCTGACTCTTTGTGACCCCATGGACTGCAGCACGCCAGGAATCCCTGCCCATCACCAATTCCCGAAGCTTGCTCAAATTCATGACAGTTGAGTCAGTGATGCCATCCAACCATCTCTTCCTCTGTCATCCCCTTCTCCATTTGCCTTCAACCTTTCCCAGCATCAGGGTCTTTTCCAGTGGGTCGGCTCTTCACATCAGGGGGCCAAAGGATTGGAGCTTTGGTTTCAGCGTCAGTCCTTCCTATGAATGTTCAGGACTGATTTCCTTTAGGGTTGACTGGTTTGATCTCCTCACAGACCCAGGGACTCTCAAGAGTCTTCTCTAGCACCACAGTTCAAAAGCATTAGTTCTTCAGTGCTCTGCCTTCTTTGTGGTCCTACTCTCACATCCATACATGACTACTGCAAAAACCAGTAGCTTTTACTCTCACATATGGGATATCAAATTTGTTTTTACATATTGCCTGCTATATTGAGGCTCTTGGTTAATACTTCATGTACCCATGTAGTGTTGTCTTTAAATGCAGTTTGAAACAGAGCTTTATTTGAAGAACGTTTTGCCACCAGCAGTGTTCTATTCTCACCAGCACCTCTTACCTTGGTGTGACATCTCAAAACTCAGAAACCCTTACATGTTGATATGAATATCAATTTCATTTTAGCAGAGTTTAAACAGAGAAGTGACAAAATCAGGGTGCCTATTTTATCAGGTTTCTCCAGGCAGAAAATTGAAGCTTGATGTGGTTCAGTTGCTCAGTCGTGTCCAACTCTTTGCAACCCCATAGACTGCAGCATGCTGGCCTTCCCTGTCCCTCACCATCTACCAGAATTTGCTCAAACTCATGTTCATTATGTTGGTGATGCTCTCCAAGCATTTCGTCCTCTGTCATCCCCTTCTCCTCCTGCCCTCAGTCTTTGAAATTGAAATTGTTAGAAGGCAGAGTTCATACAGCTTATGGGCTCCTTGACTCCATTTTTTCTTGCAAGAATTTTCTTAGGTATTTTTCAAGTGTGACCTTTCATTCATATAATAGCAAAAGACAGAATTAGAAGAAACCAATTTGAAACAACAGATCGTTTCTCTCCTGACAATCTGAACACAAAGGAACCAGTGTGAACCACAAAGATCTGGGGGCCAAACTTTTAAGAATATTTTAGGTTGGCAAATACTAACTGGTATGCTTTCCATTTCAACAGTTCTTATTCTGATAAAGAATATCCTTTTCTAGAAGGCTTCCAGTGTGGCTGCCTCCTGCTGGAAGCATGAAAGAAGGAATCAGGGCACTGTCTGTCTGTCTTTACAAGACACTGGACTCAACTCTAAGGAATCCCTGGATCTTCCCTGGATCCTGACCACCACATGGCCAAAGATACTGGTAACAGTTTTGTTTTGCCTGTTAAAGTGTTTAATGACAAAGATTCTCTCGGTTTCCTGATGTGGGTGACATGTGGGACCCAGTGATGATTTTTTCTTTAAGAAAGTTACTTGCCAGTTCCCACCTGACGGTGTGCCCCTGTCCAATGATGAGAGACTTGTGCCTCCAGGAGAGCAACTTTATGCTAGTTTAAACCTGACCAACTTCTGTCTGCATGGTAGATTTAGACCTCTCTGTCTTGTCTAGAGGCTTCCTTGGTGGCTTAGATGGTAAAGAATCTGCATGCAGTGCAGGAGAACTGGGTTCATCTCTGGATTGGGAAGATCCCCTGGAGAAGGGAATGGTAACTGAATCCGGTATTCTTGCCTCCAGAATCCCATGGACAGAGGAGGCTGGAGGGCTACAATCCATGTGGTCACAAACAGTCAGACATGCCTGAAGGATGAATACTTTGACTTTTCAATCCTGTCTGCATGATTATGTTTAGACAGGACATCTTGCTTTCTGCAATGAGAATATTGACACCTGACCATGTTCTGTGTGCACGAGGACGTGGAGACCTGGGTGCGCACTGGGCCTGGCCTCCGTCCTGGCAAACTCCGTGCCTGTGTCTGAATGTCAGTGCTCAGAGGTCTGGGGTTTGGAGCTGAGGTGGGCCTCTCTGGGTAATGTGCCCTGCTCTGAGAGGGGTTCCATGGCCCTCCCAGGGGTCAGTGCTGCAGTAGGGCTCTTAGTCTTTCCTCCTGCCAGGGTCACCTGCCCTTAGGCTCATGGAGACTCCTCAGTCTCCTCAATAATTACTTGGTAATTATTCCAGTTTTCTAGCATATTCAGTTTGAGTAGGGAGGCAGGTTAACCTGGCTCATTGATTCCAGGGTACAAGGATCAGGCAAAAAACCAACGGGCAGCAGGTGAGGTTGCTATGTGATCGCCTTCCCATCAGCCGTCCCTGCTCAGCAGACACCAGACCAGACCCTGGTCTTCTAGCCCCATGCCTGGTGTGTTTTCTCAACACCTCAGTGGGAAAATAAAGAACGGAGCCTGCTGGAACCAAGGCAGTGTGTTCAGCATTATCGTGACAGCTGTCAAAACAGTTAGTATCAGGCCGAACCAAAGGGCAGGAGAGGAGGACTTCTCTGGGAAGAGAGAAGCTTCCAGGAACCCAGGAGGTTCCAGGAACCCACTCGTTTCTGCCTTTGGGGCCCAGCCATCAGGGACCTGCTGTCCTAACCAAGAGTCATGCGGTCCCAGATGCAGGGTTTGGGGAACATGTGTGTCTCACCCCATCCACACAGGTCTGGATCCTGTGCCCAGAGACCCCGTGTCTGCTCTTCACCTCTGTGTGTCTTGCCCCTTGGAGATCCCCAACATCTGAATTGAGGGTGTTGCCCTCATTAACCTGTGGTCTTTCTTCTCTTGATCTTGGGACATTCACATGAGGTCAGGCACCTTTGAATGTGTTGCTGCTCTGTGTTCTGCTGGGTGAAATCCTTTGGTGGTGTCATATTAATATCATAGTGTATCACAGACCTAATCTGTAGCGTCACCACTGTCTGGGGTCCCTAGATGGATCTTCTGTAATTTAATTTTTATTTTCTATTGGAGTCAGGCTGATTTCCATTGTTTTATTAGTTTTACCTGTACAGTGACTTAATTTGATTTTACATAGAAGTGAATCTATTGTTTTTCCATTTTTTTCCTCATATAGATTATTACAGTCTCTCTAGTAGAGTTCCTTGTTCTTTTCACTAGGTCCTATTTGCTTATCTATTTATTAGATCTTAGTGTGTATATAAATCCTAAACTCTTTATCCCTTCTTTCTTTCTTCTGATACTCATAATTTGATTTTCACAGGCTGTGAAGTCTGTTTTGTACATTAGTCATTGTTATGAATTTATAGACTACGCCCGTAAGTGATATCTCATGACATTTGTCTTTCTGTGTCTGAGTTCCCTCACCTGGTGTGATGATTTCTTAGCACACCCAGGCTGCTGACAGCTTCCTTGTTTCACTCTGTTTTACGGTTGAGTGGTGTTCCAGTTGTAGATGTACGCCTTGTCCTCACTTTTCTTCCACTGGACCTTTTGGTGGATTCCATGTGTTGCCTATTGAAATAGTGCTGCCCTGAAAATCAAGGTGCACGTGTCGTTTTGAATGGTGATTTTCTGAGGACCGCGCTTCCCTTTATAGCTCAGTTAGTAAAGAGTCCACCTGCAATGCAGGAGACCCCAGTTCAATTCCTGGGACAGGAAGATCCGCTGGAGAAGGGGTGGGCTACCCACTCCAGTATTCTCGGGCTTCCTTTGTGGCTCAGCAGGTAAAGAATCTGCCTGCAATGTGGGAGACCTGGGCTTGATCCCTGGGTTGGGAAGATCCTCTGGAGAAGGGAAAGTTTACCCACTCCAGTGTTCTGGCCTAGAGAATTCCATGGACTGTATAGTCCATAGTGTTACAAAGTGTTGAACATGACTGAGTGACTTTCACTTCACATTCTCTGGACCTAGGCCCATGAGTGGGATTGCAGGGTCATATGATACTTCTATGTCTTGTATTTCTTGGAAGCTCCACGCTGTTTTCCATAGTGCCTTCACCATTTACATTCCCAAAAAGATTGTAGGAGGATTTCACTTTCCTTATATTCTTTGCAGATGTTTTATTTTATTTATTTATTTAATCTTTATTCTTTGTAGATCATTTTGATGATGGCCTCCATGACTAGCGTGAGGTGATACCTTATTGCAGTTTTGATTGGCAGTGAGTTAATAATTATTGGGGTGGACTATCTATCCATGTGCTTTATTATTTTATACTTTGTGAGTACAATTTATCTCTTGAAACTTGCCTCTTGAAACTTGGCCCTGTTTGGAATTCTTTTCTGATGAAATACCCCAGGACATTTCTCGAGGGCAGATGTCATTTAAAGCCCTGTCAAACTTGTGGCTATTTAGAGCCCTTCAGCAACTGTTTTATGGCTTCCCTGCTCACTCGGTGGTAAAAGAATCCACCTGCAATGCAGGAGACTTTCAGGAGACCTGGGATCGATCCCTGGGTTGGGAAGATTCCCTGAAGATGGAAATGGCAAACCACTCCACTATTCTTGCCTGGAGAGTCCCATGGACATCCTTTGTCCTGGCAGGCTACGGTCCAAGGGGTTGCAAAGAGTCGGACATGACTGAGCAACTAAACAACAAAAACCGCACCAGTTTTGACATGTAAATATTGATCTGTACCAGCTAATTACTCCCCCCACCACCTGCCACCTTTCCATTTTGGTAAGGGTAAGTTTCTAAGTCTGTGAATCTGTTTGCATTTTGTAATGACACTCATTTGTATCCATTTTTAGATTCCACAGAAGTGGTACTCTCTATTATCTGTCTTTCCCTTTCTCAGTTATTGCACTTAGTTTGATCACCTCTAGTTTCTTCCCTGTAACTGGAAATGGCATTATTTCATCCTTCTTCATGTCTGAGCAATATTGTCTTGTGTATATGTACCTCATTTTCTGTATCCATTCGTCTGTCCTTGTACACTTAAGTTGCTCCCCTGTGTTGGCTATCGTACCTAGTGCTGCCATGATCTTTGGAGTGCAGGTGTCTTTAAAATTTTGCTTTTTTTCTGGATCTACTTCTAGGTATTGGATTTCTGGGTCACTGGGTACTTCTGTGCTTAGTTTTAAAAGAACTTCTGTAATGTTCTATCTAATAAGTGTACCAATTTACATTCCCACCAACAGTGTAGGAGGGTTTCTTTCTTTCCACATCCTCTGCAGAATTTATTGTTGTAGCTTTTTGATGTGGCCATTCTGACCTATGTGAGGTGATACCTCATGGTACATTTGACTTGCCTTTCTCAAAGCATTAGTGATGCTGAGCATCTTTTCATGTGCTTTTATCATCGTCTGTATGACCTCTTTAGAGAAACATGCATTTAGACCTTTGGCTGATTTTTTGTTGAGTTTTTTTATTTAATTGAGCTGTACTAAAAATTTGTATGTGTTAAAGAGAAAGTTCTTGTGAAATCAACCCTGAATATTCATTGGAAGGACTGAAGCTCCAATCTTTTGGCCACCTGATGCAAAGAGTTGACTCATTGGAAAAGACCTTGATGCTGGGAAAGATTGAGGACAGGAGGAGAAGTGGGCAGCAGAGAATGAGATGGTTGGATGGCTTTACCCACTCAACAGACATGAGTTTGAGAAAACTCCCAGAGATAGTCAAGGACAGCGAGGCCTGGCGTGCTGCAGTCCATGGGGTCACAAAGAGTCAGACAAGACTTAGCAACTGAACAACTACAAAAACCTGAATCCTCCTGAATATTAGCTGCCTAACAATTCAGCTGGCATTTAATATTCAGTTGTCCAGTATGAAAAGACAAAAAGATATGACACTGAAAGATGAATTCCCCTGGTTGGTAGGTGCCCAATATGCTACCAGAGAAGAGTGAAGAAATAAATCCAGAAGGAATGAAAAGACTAAGTCAAAACGGAAACAGTTGTGGGTGTGTATGGTGGTATAAGTAAAGTCTGATGCTGTAAAGAGCAATACTGCATAGCAACGTGGAATGTTAGGTCTATGAATCCAGGTGAATTAGAAGTGGTCAAGAAGAAGATAGCAAGAGTGAACATTGACATTTGAGGAATAAGTGAACTAAGATGTGTGGGTTAGGGTTAGGGTTAGAATGTGGTCCACTGGAGAAGGGAATGGCAAACCGCTTCAGTATTCTTGCCTTGAGAACCCCATAAACAGTGTGAAAAGGCAAAAAGATAAGACATTGAAAGATGAACTCCCCAGGTGGGTAGTTGCCCAATTTGTTACTGAAGATCAGTGGAGATATCCCTCCAGAAATAATGAAGGGATGGAGCCAAAGCTAAAACAACACCCAGTTGTGGATGGGACTGGTGATAGAAGCAAGGTTCGAAGCTCTCAAGAGCAATATTGCGTAGGAACCTGGGAATGTTAAGTCCAAGAATCAAGGCAAATTGGAAGTGGTCAAACAGGAGATGACAAGAGTCAACATCGACATTATAGGAATCAACAAACTCAGGTGGACTGGAATGGGTGAATTTAACCCAGATGAGCATTTTATCTACTACTGAGGGCAGGAATCCCTTAGAAGAAGTGGAGTAGCCATCATAGTCAACAAACGAGTCTGAGATGCAGTAACTGGATGCAATCTCAAAAACATCAGAATGATCCCTGTTAGTTTCCAAGGCAAACCATTCAATGTCACAGTAATCCAAGTCAATGGCCAAACCAGTAATGCTGAAGAAGCTGAAGTTGAACAGTTCTATGAAGACCTACAAGACCTTCAAGAACTAACACCCCCAAAAAGATGTCCTTTTCATTAAAGGGGACTGGAATGCAAAAGTAGGAAGTCAAGAAACATCTGGAGTAACAGGCAAATTTGGCCTTGGAGTACAGAATGAAGCAGGGTAAAGGCTAATAGAGTTTTGCCAAGAAAATGAACTGGTCATAGCAAACACCGTCTTCCAACAACACAAGAGAAGACTCTACACATGGACATCAACAGATGGATGACTCCGAAATCAGGTTGATTATATTCTTTGCAGCCAAAGATGGAGATCCTCTATACAGTCAGCAAAAACAAGACCAGGAACCAACTATGGCTCAGATCACGAACTCCTTATTGCCAAATTCAGATTGGAAATAGAAGAAAATAAGGAAAACCAGTAGATCATTCAGGTATGACCTAAATCAAATCCCTTATGACTATACAGTAGAAGAGAGAAATAGATTTAAGGGACTAGATCTGATAGAGTGCCTGATGAACTATGGGTGGAGGTTCATGGCACTGTAGAGGAGACAGAAATCAAGACCATCTCCAAAAATACAGAAAAGAAAAAGAAATAGGAAAAATCAAAATGGCTGTCTGAGGAGGCCTTACAAATAGCTGTGAAAAGAGGGAAGTGAAAAGGAAAGATATTCCCATTTGAATGCCCAGTTTCAAAGAATAGCAAGGAGAGAGAAGAAAGCCTTCCTCAGTGATCACTGCAAAGAAATGGAGGGAAACAATAGAATGGGAAAGACTAGAGATCTCTTCATGAAAATCAGAGATACCAAGGGAACACTTTATGCAAAGATGGGCTCAATAAAGGACAGAAATGGTAGGAACCTAAGAGAAGCAGAAGATATTAAGAAGAGGTGGCAAGAATACACAGAAGAACTGTAAAAAAAAGATCTTCATGACCCAGATAATCATGATACTGTGATCACTCACCTAGAGCCAGATATCCTGGAATGTGAAATCAAGTGGGCCTTAGGAAGCATCACTGTGAACAAAGCTAGTGGAGTTATGGAATTCCAGTTGAGCTATTTCAAATCCTAAAAGATGATGCTGTGAAAGTGCTGCACTCAATATGCCAGCAAATTCGGAAAACTCAGCAGTGGCCACAGGACTGGGCAGGTCAGTTTTCATTCCAATCCCAAAGAAAGACAGTGCCAAAGAATGCTCAGACTACCCCATGATTGCACACATCTCACACGGCTAGTAAAGTGATGCTTAAAATTCTCTAAGCCAGGCTTCAGGAAGACGTGAACCGTGAACTTCCAGGTGTTCAAACTGGATTTAGAAAAGGCAGAGGAACCAGAGATCAAATTGCCACCATCTGCTGGATCATCAAAAAAGCAAGAGAGTTCCAGAAATAGATCTATTTCTGTCTTATTGATTATGCCAAAGCCTTTGACTGTGTGGGTCACAATAAACTGTGGAAAATTCTGAAAGAGATGGGAATACCAGGCCACCTGATCTGTCTCTTGAGAAACCTATATGCAGGTCAGGAAGCGAGAGTTAGTACTGGACATAGAACAACAGACTGGCTCCAAATAGAAAAAGGAGTACATCAAGGCTGTATATTATCACCCTGCTTATTTAACTTGTATGCGGAGTACATCATAAGAAATGCTTGGATGGAGGAAACACATGCTGGAATCAAGTTTGCTGGGAGCAATATCAATAACCTCAGATATGCAGATGACACCACCCTTATGGCAAAATGAGAAGAAGAACTGAAGATCCTCTTGATGAAAGTGAAAGAGGAGAGTGAAAATATTGGCTTAAAGCTTAACATTCAGAAAACTAAGATCATGGCATCTGGTCCCATCACTTCATGTTAAATAGATGGGGAAAGAGTGAAAACAGTGGTTGACTTTATTTTTCTAGGCTCCAAAATCACTGCAGATAGTGATTGTAGCCATGAAATTAAAAGACACTTGCTCCTTGGAAGGAACGTTATGAGCAATCTAGACAGCATATTAAAAAGCAGAGACATTACTTTGTCAACAAAGGTCTATCTAGTCAAGTGTATCCTTTTCCCAGTGATCATGCATGGATGTGAGTATTGGGCTATAAAGCAAACTGTGCACAGAAGAATTGATGCTTTTGAACTGTGGTGTTGGAGAAGACGCTTGAGAGTCCCTTGGACCGCAAGGAGATCCAACCAGTCCACCCTAATGGAGATGAGTCCTGGATGTTCATTGGAAGGACTGATGTTGAAGCTGAAACTCCAATGCTTTGGCCACCTGATGCAAAGAGCTGACTTATTTGAAAAGACCCTGATGCTGGGAGGGATTGAGGGCAGGAGGATAAGGGGACGACAGAGGATGAGATGGTTGGATGGCATCACCGACTTGATGGACACGGGTTTGGGTGTACTCCGGGAGTTGGTGATGGACTGGGAGGTGTGGTGTGCTGCGGTTCATGGGATCGCAAAGAGTCAGACATGACTGAGCAACTGAACTGAACTGAATTAGTGTTAGAAAAATTGTTTGGTATAGGTGCCCTGGGATCGCATCTGATTTTCGTCCTAGAGAAGTCACAGCTCATGAGCGTAGCACATCTTCTGTGGAAATTAACATTCATTTAACTATCACTATAGGTAAAACAACCCAATCATCTACTTGCAAATACCCTGGCTTTAACTCTGATGTTGGAATTATATAGGAGTAAAATTTCAAGTCTTCATAAACTGTATATTCATAGCTTCAATGTCTTTGGTGACTGATAGTTTATATCATAAGGCATGGAGTGGTAATTTTGTTTATCATGTATAAAATTTATAGGGATGGAAAGGCAATTAAGATGAAAATAATAGCTTGTAAGATTGTTCAGATAGTCTACTTCTTGTGTGTCTATAGTGCCAGTGTGTGTGAGTTTTGTTGTCAAAATAAGTGAGATAATATAAAGTACTCGTGAGCTGATTAAGAAAACAATTACTAATGTGTTATCATGAAGGTTAAGAATTCTTCTATGATGGCTGGTGTTGCATCATGAAAGTCTAGCTGTAGAGGATATGCCATTGATATATACAGATTTTTCACCTACAACTTAACTTCAACAAAGTGATACAATATTTTGCTAATATCTCCTAAATAGAGAAGGAAATCATGGTTATGATTTTGGCTTGAAATCAGTAGTTCATGGTTCGATTCCTTCCTTATTTATTTTAAAATGATGTGCATAGGTTCTTTGAGTGTGTGATATGGTTGGTCTACTGTTAAGACCTCGTCTTGATGCAAATGCTTCTCAGGTAATAAGAATTATTGGTATTACTGTGGTTAAAGAAATGAATGGGCCTATAGATGAAATAGTATTTCATACTGTGTATGCATCTGGGTAGCCAGAATATTGTTGTGGTATTCCAAACAGGCCTAGAAAATGTTTTTGAGCAAGGTTATGTTAACATCTACAAATACATTTATGAAGTGAAGTTTTGCTCATGTCAAGTTGAGTATAGCCTGAGAATAATGAGATTCAGTGCAGAAAGCCCCCTATAATAGCAAATCTCCCACTGAAAGTACATAATGCAACTATGTAACTACATAGTGTATGTCATGAAGAAAATATCTGAAGGTGAATTAGCCAGGAACATTCCTGTTAACCCTCTGACTGTGAAAAGAAATACAAAACCTAGGCCTCACATTATAGCTGGGGGTCATTTAATGTTACTGTCATGAGGCATTGCTAATCAACTGAACATTTTTACTCTTGTTGGCCTGGTAATAATTATAGTGGCTGATGTGAAATAGGCTTGTGTGTCAACATACATCCTTACTGTGAATATCTGATGTTCTCATACAATAAATCCTAAGAATCCAGTTGACACTATCGGTCAGACCATTCCCATGCACCTGAAAGTTTCTTTTCCCCTAAGTAATAGGTTACAATATGTGAAATCATCCTAAATCCTTGCAAAATCAAAAGATATACTTCAGAGTGTCGGAAAACTCAGATCAATGTTGAAACAGTATTGGGTCCTCTCCTCCTTCAGGATCAAAGAAAGCTGTATTTAGATTTCAGTCTGTTAATAGCATAGTAAAATTACCAGCTGCCAATACAGGTAGTGATAGTAATATGGCTGTGATTAGGACTAATCACATGAATAACAGTGTTTGATATTGGGATATGGCAGGGGTTTATATTAATAGTTGTAGTAATAAAATTGATAACACCTAAGACAGAAGAAACACCTGTTAGGTGTAGAGAACAAATAGTAAAGTCTACTTAAGCTCCAGCATGAGCTAGACTTCTGGCTAAAGGT